>NC_141148.1:41826059-42036059 GCF_053477565.2 Lygodium microphyllum
ATACTAGCCACCACATGTATCTCCATTGCCTTAAAGGACTTGTTGAGGGCCATTGACATCATAATTCTACCATATAGATGTATGCCATACCATTGACTACTTTTTGTTGGGGATAAAGGCAAATGTGCCTAGCCACTCATGTATTCATTACACTGATAGTACTCGTACACATGTACATTGTAGGTGGTGGGCACCCATCATTGCTACTTCATTGTTTATTCTCTCGGTGACATTAGAATAAGGGAAGGCCGGTCACACATTATGACTTTTAGAGTTTCCACATCATGTGTATCTTGCTCCTTTCACCATAGTTCTTGCTTCCACTCGTGTGCTTCCACTCAAGGCTCTTCCCTTCAATTGGTATTAGAGCTTTCTCACAGGGCTTTGACCCGCCGACCTACCTTCACTCGTGTGCTTCCACTCATGTGTATCTTGCTTCCACTCGTGTGCTTCCACTCAAGGCTTCTCCCTTCAATTGGTATTAGAGCTTTGTCATAGGGCTTTGACCCGCTGACCTACCTTCAGCTCAGTTTTGAATACCTACAGCTTGGGTTCTTCACTAGCAACCATAGCTTTTTGAAGCGGTATGTATTAGTGCTTATCTTCTTTCACAATAATCAAGTCTTGTTGAAGCTTTATTTGGGGCTTCTTTGGGACCTATTGGAGCTCCCCTTGTGCATCATCTTGCTCAGTATTGATAGCAGCTCTAAGAATGTGATCAACTAAAAAATATGCATGTTTCTCAGGTTGTCGCACTTGGCATTGATCATTCCTACACATCTAGACTAGTGCATGCTTGTTCTAAGGCTTGGATGGGCTATTATTGAGCCTTAATAGAGCCAACATTGTGGCAAGTTAGCCCTCCCACACTTGCAAGATAGGTAGCATAGCTAGTGTGAATTTGTAGAGCTACCTATCCTAGATTGCGAGTAGCCCCTTATTACTTGGATACCTCTCATAGCACTTGGGCATACTTGGTAACTCCCCTCAGCATTGTTACCTGGTTTTAAAACCATTTTGGAGTGCTCTAGCTCAACCATTACTCTCTAGTTTGCTACAAGTCTAATGTATATTTCTAGGACAACAAGCACTTGATCATCTACTACTACTGCTTGATTGATGCTCTCAAGATGTTATATTAATGCCCAGATGATTATTGGATGCATGGAGGACATTATGGTTGCTAAGGCACTATTGAGCTAATTTGAGCTGATATATTTCAGCATTGGTAGGGTATTTTAGTGCTGTTCATACTCAAGATAGCATGTCACTCATTCTACCTTGCTTTTGTGATGCTCTCACACTTAGTATGATGCTCGGTTGCTAGTAAAATGTATTTGGATGCTTTTGAGCTTGGATTGAACTTGCATTAGCTCTTTAATGTTTTACAAGATACTCAGTGGTTGTATTGATATTTCAGTTGTTATGTATACTTCTCGATATGCTATGGTATGATTTTGAGGAGAGATTTGGGTTTGGTTACATTGACCTTGGTTGTGGTTACATGCTATTGGATGCTACTAAGATATTGGGTCTTATGCTTCTGGATGTATGTCACATGTATCTTGGATGTTTGGATGCTATATACATGATGCATTGAGCTTCTTTTTCTCATTTGGCATTCACTTTTCTTCCATGGGAGTTACTTGAAATTTTTTGGATGTTATATAGAGCTTTGGATTTATGTAGTTGGGGGCCTGGGCTTACTTGAGTGAGACCGTGGGACTTGGTTGAGTTATGTTTATGCTCTCAGATGCTTTTTAGATGCAGTTATTGCCTAGTGGACTGATTTGATCTATGCTTTGAGCCCGCACCTACCTCTATCCAGTGATGCATTTACTTCATTTGGGTATGTATTGAGCTTTTGTTACACTTGCTCAATCTATATGGTAGTTCTCTTTTATTATCTTGAGACCTGCTATATGCATGACAGTTGTGCTTATTGGATGTATCTCTATCTGACACATTGAGTTTGACAAGTCTTGGTACCGGTTGCATGAACACTAATTGGTTGCTCACACTTGGCTTTGGTTTACTGCAATTATAATTTTAAGCATGCTATAATTGTAGTTTTCTATGTCATTTATGAGGGCAAATGCTTTGACTTGACCATCACTCATTGGCAGTTAGTGGAGAGCTCTACTCTTTGCGGTTTTGTATTGGTTGTGATTTTGGCATGTTTTGCTATCATTTATAATAGCTTGTTTATTTTGCATTATCTTCATTTACTATAGCATGGTCAGTCATTCGAATGATAGTGCTATCTTCAACACTAGTAAATTGGATATGGCACGGATTATGGCTATTAGAAAAGGAATATTTGGCAAGTTTTAGTGTAAAAATCATAGATCAAGCCACTGAAAAACAAGTGTTAAGCCTCCAAATGTTGATTAGGAAGCTTGGGCTGATTTGAATGAGTTATGTAAATCCACAATCATTTTGTTATTCTCTAAGAAGGTGTACTGCAATGTTGTCAATGACAAGGACAATGCATGGCGGTTATGGGAGAAAATTGAGAATCTCTATGATAAGACTCTTAGATGTATTGGTTGAAGCAACTCATGGACCTTCGTATGAAGGACGGGACCCTTGTGTCTACCCACTTAAATGAGTTCCACTCCGTTTTCAGACACTTGACTTTGCAAGGGATAGACTTTAATGAGTTCCACTCCATTTTCAGACACTTGACTTTGCAAGGGATAGACTTTAAGGAGAATCTCTCACTGTTTTTCTTACTGGTTACCCTGCCTAAGTTATGGAATACATTGCACACTACTATGTGTGCAAATATGCCAAAAGATGGGTTGAAATTGCAAGATGTAGAGGATGCACTGTTGATTAAAGAAATTAATAGAAAGAATGTTGATGTTAACCACAATTCACATACTTGAGTCAGTTAGAGGCAGTAAAGATGGCAAGAATGGTGATAACTGAAAAGTCTCGCTCTAAGTCTCGTGTATCATCTGGTAGCAAGTTCCATGGATGTAAGTCTAATTTGACATGCCAATATTGTGGGAAAGCAAGACATATTAGGCCCTAGTGCCATAAAATGTGTGATGACAAGCACAAGGGAAAGGAGAAAGTGCAAGAGAAAAATGATGATCGTAGCATTGAAGTGTTAAGATAGAACATATCAATGTAGTGTAGTAGCCTAACTTTGATGAGGATTACATACTTGTAGCATTTTCCTTGGATGCTTCACAATTGACTCATGCTTTGAACCTAGTTTTACTTAGTGTTCAAGGGCTTCCTTTCATGTGACCCCTCATAGAGAGTGGTTCCACTCCTATTGTAATATATTTAGATTTATCCATTTGGGGAAGGACTTGGTATTGGAGATATTTGGCATTGGTGATGTATGGCTACAGTTTGGTTCAGGCAGTATGTTTACTGTGCATGATGCATACATGTACAAGCTCTCATGAAGAGCCTTGTCTCTATTGGCACATTGGATAATGAAGGCTATTTTGTTTCCTTTGGTGATTCCTTAGGGGGAGATTATGTGTTGGAATCTTGTCCTTACACGAGATGCCAAGTCTAGCACTTTGTATTCACTTATTATATCTGGATTAGTCAGTCATGTTTTGTCTGTGGCTATAGCTCCACATGTATCTCTTTAGCATTGTCGCCTTGGGCACATATCATTGAAGGGGATGAAAATAATTCATTGAAGGGGATGAAAATGCTTACACGTTTGCAATATCTTTTGCTATTACTGTTTTGAGTCTTGTGATCATTATCTATATGGCAGGTAGACATGTAGTATGCATAAGAAGTCTGACATTATGCATATGGGTGAGTCTCTGGCTCTACTTCATTTTGATGTCTGTGAACGTATGCCCTATCAATCATTAGGTGGCACAAAGCACTTTAGGACGTTCATTGATGATTACTCACATAAGGTATAAACATGTCCCCTAAAGTAGAAATATGATGTTTTGGTTACTTTTCAATGTTGGCTTGCCTTTGTTGAGAATTAGTTTGGGTTTAGACTAAAATGCCTATGATCTGATAATGGGGGTGAGTATGTGTTGAAAGCCTTTGAGCGCTTTTGTGACAAGAAGGGCATTAAGCACCAATTGACTGCCTCATACACCCCACCCTAGAATGGTATGGATGAGTGCATGAATATGATGATACTAGAGAGGGTTCATAGCACGCTTAGCTGGGTAGGCTTATTATAATACTTTTGGGCTGAGGTAGTGTTGACTACTATTGTAAACTTGATTAATAGATTGATTCTCTATAGAAAAATTGTACGTGGGATTTGGTTCCTTTGCCTAGTGCAAAGTGTGCTTTGCTGTACAAGTGGATGTACAAGTTGAAGAGTACCCTTAGACACCCCAAGCTAGCATACAAGGCCATATTGGTTGCTAAGGGTTTTAAGCAAGAGCATGGTATTGACTTCGATGCGATTTTTTCTCCTATTGTTAAGATGACTACCCTATGCTTGGTACTGTCTTTGGTTGCTCAATTAGACTTGGACCTTTATTAGATGGATGTAAAGGTAGCTTTTCTTCATGGGGACTTGCATGATGAGATTTATATGCAGTAGCCTAAGGGCTTTCAGGAACAAGGCAGGGAATACCTAGTGTGCAAATTGAGAAAGAGCCTTTATGGCCTTAAGCAAGCACCTAGGGGATGGTACCACAAGTATCGAACTTTTATGCATTCACAGGTTTATACACGAAGAATGCTCATGATGGCAACCTTTTGATTTTGGTACTCTATGTGAATGGTATGTTGATTGCTAGGAGAGCTAATGATAAGCTGGATGCTTTCAAAAGTTAGCTTAAGAAGAGCTTTGAGATGAAAGACATGGGACATCTTGGGATATGCATTACATGTGATTACTCTCATGGGCTCCTTTACTTGTGCAGAAGAAGTATATCTAGAAGGTCCTTGAGCGGTTTCATATGCAGTAAGTTAATCCTATTGGTTGTCCTTTGGCTTCTCATGTGAAGGTGAGCTACGCTGATTGTTCACATTTTGATGAGTAGAAGGCCGAGATGGCCTATATCCCTTATGCATTCACAATGGGTAGTTTGATGTATACCATGATTGCCACTTGTCGTGACATAGCTTTTGTAATGGGAGTTGTGGTACCCTATATGGCTACACCTGACACGTCACATTGCGATGTTGTAGAGGGTATCATGAGGTACATGAAGGGAACAACAAATATGTGTATATGTTATGGTAGCTAGGATACAAGAGTCGTGGGGTATATTAACTTTGATTATGCAAGATATGAAGACAATATGAAGTCCATCTTTGGCTATGTGTTTATCTTTGCTTGGGGTGTGGTTTCTTGGATGTCTAGAGTGCAAAAAGTATAGCCCTATCTACTACAAATGCAAAGTACGTTGCAATCACCATTGAGGTCCACAAGGAGGGACTTTGGTTAGGCTGTCTTGTGGTAGACCTTGGTAGACTGATGTGGTCCCTACACTACCTTTTGATTTTTTGAGTGCTATCCAATTAGCCAAGAATCAAGTCTTCCATACAAAGAAAAAGAACATTGAGGTGTGTTACTACTTTATCAAAGAGGTCATTGGGGACAGGTTTGGTGACCTTCTCAAGATCTCAACTGACCAAAATTGTGCATATCTGCTCAAGAAAAGTCTCTCAATGTAGTAGAGTTTTTTGCCTTCCTTAAGAAGTTGACAGATATTGGATAAGATCTCTATTCCTCATTCTATTGTACTTTAAGTTGCACGTCCTCAAGCTTGACGTCTACCACCTTGGAGATTTCTTCCTTTATGGTAGTGGTTGCATCTTCTTGGATTTCTCCTTCTTCCAATTTAATGCTTTTTAATTCCACTTTTTCTCCTATCAATCTATGAGGAAAGTTTTAGGTTGGGTCTTTCTTTCAATAGATCCTCCTCAAGCTCTTTCAAGACTAAGAAGCTAGTATATCTCTTCTTTCATTTGCCTCGCTTCTCGATATTGCAAGAGATGTGAAAGTCAAGTTAATATTAGTAAAAGCACTCATGAATGAAAGGAGGTAATATTGTAAGAACCTCTCCTTATGGAAATTTGAGAACAAACTCAAACAAATCATGATATTAGCGAGCCATGATTAAAGATTTTCAATGAGAGAATGATAGTCTTTTTGAAAATAAGTAGAGTGAATGGCACACACAATGAAGATGGAGGAATGGACATGTGGCAAAAGTGAACAAGAAATTGATTACTAGATCAACTTAATGAAATAAGAAAATGTAGATAAGAAAATCCACCACTATGAAAAACAAACTTAGCTTTGATACCATTGAGAGGGACCTGCCAAAGTATTTGTGTGCTTTCTACACCAGCAAACCAAATAGTTTCCTTATAAGATATTAGATGGACAAATTGTGGATCTTGAATGCCATAACACAAAAAATATAGCACATGAAGCAATAGGAATATTGGGCTCAATGCAAATAAAAATCAAAGGATTGCTATTAGCTTTCACAAACAAGGCAGGTCTCCCATTACAAAAGTATGCCATAAATACCAACTTACACACACGTCTGTTGAATACTCTACCTCACATGACTTAAGTGGGAATTAGTTGAATGCAATGTTGGCAACTTGACAAGAGTTTTCACACCCTCCACATCATTTTCTATTCATTCGAGTTCAAATCAAGTCCTCTCGAGGTCCTCTTTGACTTAGATTATACAGTCTAATAGCCTTTTGCTATGTATTTGGAGGAGCATCTTTTTCATGTTTAGGTGAAACAATTTCCCCAAATTCCAAAACCTCACTCACTTCTTTTATTTTCTAGACTATGGCTACTTTTTCATCTTCTTTATTGCCACCTTAACTATGGAAAATAGGACCATAGCAAATTGATTGCCAGACAAATTTCTAGCAATGTAATAAAATGCAATCTCGCTGTTCTAGGCAACGATGTTGATGAAATATTGTATCATGTCCAAAGAGCAACTATGTGTGGTCACCCGTATAAGAACACAAGAAATGTAATAGCATGTAGATTATTGCTATAAAGTACAAACATGTGCAATGTAACATACTAATTTTGGATGCAAAGCATTAAAATTGAAGACATACTTCCATGTAGACTAATGGTATATATAGCACACATTATTTTTTCCTATAAATCCCAGAGATTTGAGTTAGCTACCATGCGGAGTCATGTTGTAAGGCGCATAAATGTGCTAGGAGCCATAGGGTTTCCATTAACTAGATAGAAAATAATATCTATAATTGTGGTTGTAACGCTACAAACCACAAAAATGTGCTTTCAAGATCTCAAATGCAAACCCACATTTGCAACAATTATAATATTAACCTACTAAAATCTCATCATGTGGACCAACACATAGCAACTATGGAAGTAGATGTGTAGATGAGAGATAACTAAGGTCAACCCAAATATTCACTCTAGACGCATACAATGTGACTGTGCTTAGTACACATATTGTCCATCGCTAACAAGTTGTCTTAGAGATGTGTTATGTATTTCAATATTTGAAAAAATTTGTACCTTGTGCTTGAAAATTTCAACTTGCTATCATTCACCTTTTTTGATGTCCATAACATTGTGCAACAACTCAAACCCAATTGTGTCTTCATTGGCATCCATGTGTGCTTTAACCACCTTAGAGCCTCTTCAATTATAAATATATCAAATGATTTCTCCATCCTCCCTGGATTTTGATTGAAATTCTACCTAGCCTCTTCAACTCTATGAACTACAATTTTCATTGTCCCCTTTGAAGAAATGTACCTTACAAAAGCCACCTCTACCATGCTAGAAAGGGCACAATAATCTGCACTTCCCAACAAACATGCCAACATTATGAGCCCCCCCATTATGAAATTTAAATATGGATTACATGCATGTTGGAGTATACGAAGTGCAAAATGGATCTAGAGCTATATTTTGCTTCCCTTTTTCCCCGTTCCACCACTCCATTTTGGCAAGCAAACTTGTTAGATATGATCAATGCCCCACCCTCATTAGGTGCTACCAATGATCCATGGTGCTCAAAGTTGTAAGGCCCCCATTATGAGGAGAAGCCAAATGTGAGCCCGGACATTGGTTGAGTCCTGACTTGTACATCAGATGAGGTCTATGTGACCAGATGGCAAAAAGGTGATTGTTGTGGGTCTAATCTTTGGGTTAGACGGAGTGGTTAAGCTGGTAGCAACTCGAGGCCCATTGCATTGAGTTGCAGTGTAAGGGAGTTAAAAGGGGCCCCTATTGTGGGGTCCGGGTGCCGCGGAAGCGGCCCCTGGCTGGGGGGTCCCTGGGGGGACCAGCGGCCCCCCTGGCGGGGGTCCGGGGGCAGCGCCCCCGGCCCGATGGTAAAGGGAATATTCCCTGGCCGATTATGGAGGCTCATATGGTAGGTCGGTCAACAGGCGGACCTAACGACCTTCGCGGGCTATAAAAGCTAAACCCCTTCGCAGCCATCTCTCACTCATCTTTCACCTAGTCAGAGTTGTTGTTCCATCCAGCCTTAAGCTCTTCACCTATCTTTTGTCTAGATCGCCATCTAAGCTTCACATAGTGGAAGCGTACGGGTGGACAGAGCCATCTTTGTATCAGTTGTTTGGAGTTAAAGAATTTACTGATTCTCCTCTTATCTGTTGTGTACTCTCTATCTCTTTCTCAAATTCTGTTCGCTGCGCCGTGTAATATTTTACATGGTATCAGAGCCCAGGGGGCTCTAGAGATCGAAGAGTGTGCAAGAGGCAAAGGCTTCAACAGCAAGGAGAAACTATGTCGACTTCCGGAAGCGGTTTTGGCGCATCAGGAAGCGGTGCAGGAGGTGGTGCTGCTGTACCAGCTATTCAAACACTGAGGATTCGTCCACCAACCTTCAGCGAAGGCAAGTTAGATGGTACAAACTACACCTTGTGGAAGTTCAAAATTACAACTATCCTTGATTCTTATGAGCTTCTGGAGACTGTGTTGGGGACTGACGTAGAACCATAGCCTACCCTCGACCCATCAAATCCTAGTGTGATGATTCCTCCGAATGCAGATCTTCTACGAGCTTGGAAACAAAGGAATGAATATGCATTGTGTGCCTTAGTTACAAGCTGTTCTTACAGTGTTCTGACTTTGATTCAGCATACAACCAAAGCGTCTGAGGCTTGGAATGTACCAAGGAGTCAGTATGAAACACGAAACCAAACAAGGATTCAAAACTTGGAGAATCAACTAGCAGCGGAGAAGTTTGCTGAAGGAGAGACGATTGAAGCATTCATTACTCGGATTAAGAATTTGCAAGACCAAATGGCTGGCACTGGGATACAAAAGACTAGCGAAGAGCTAGCTCGAAGGTGTCTTCGGATTTGTCCACAAAAGTTTGATGGACTAGTAACTGCCCTTAATACTTAGGTGAGACCTCAAGCTTTGACTTTTGAGGAGTTTTGTGCATTATTAATGGAGGACGAGTTCAGGCTGAAAGCCCGAGAAGGAAGCAACAATGAAGATGTTGCATTCTCTGCCAATGCAAAAGGCAAAGGTGGTTCCTCCACCAAAAATGATGGTGACAAAAAGAAGAAGGGCGGAAAGAAGAAGTTTCAAGGAGAGTGCTTCTACTGCAAGAAGAAAGGACATGCAATTGCAGATTGTCGTGTCAAGAAGGCAGATGAAAAGAATGGTACCCTTAAAAGTAAAGGGAAAGAGACAGCCAATACGCCTAAAGCAGAGCTGTAATTATTCATAGCGACCATTGAGGAAGTGTGCTCCTCGGTGCAAGAAGAATCTACCACTGACTCATGGGTGTTGGATAGTGGGGCCTCCCGTCACATGACCAACAAGAAAGGTCTATACAGTTCTATGCAGCCTCTACAAGAATCCATCACTGTGACGGTTGGAAATGATGCTAAGTGCCCTGCTGCAGGCACATGTACTATTTCTTTTGTTGTTGCAAATGGTGAAGTCAAAAAGCTTTCAAATGTATTGTATGTTCCCGGAATCAGAAGAAATTTGTTATCAATTGCTGCCATAATTGATCTTGGTCATGAAGTGAGGTTCAAGAAGACAGGTGCAAAAATTCTTGATAGTACTGGCACAATTGTTGGCAAAGGAGAAAGAAGGAACAACTTGTATGAGCTAAGTGCTCTTACAGCCACCGCTGGAGTGGGCACAAGTAAGCTTTGGCATGAAAGGTTTGGACACATTGGATTTGCAGTGTTGAAGGAGATGCAAAAGCAAGGTATGGTTGCTCACCTACCTACAATAACTGAATTGAAGGAACCATGTGAAGCTTGTATGATGGGCAAGCAACAGAGAGGCATTTCCACAAGAAAGCAAGAATAGAGCACAGGCTCCTCTAGAGTTGGTGCATGCTGACTTGTGTGGTAAGATGCCTACACAGGCCTTGGGGGGATCTTCTTATTTTATGTTGATTGTCGATGACTATAGTAGGAAGATGTGGGTGTACTTCCTTCGTGATAAGGCTCAAGCTTTTGGTAAGTTTAAAGAATGGCTAATACTTGTTGAGAATGAAACAGGGAAAAGTGTGAAGAAATTTAGAGCAGATGGTAGTGGTGAGTTCAACTCAAAGGAGTTTGAAGGCTTTTGCAAGAGCAAAGGGATCAAGCATCAATTGACGACGACTCACACACCTCAGCAGAACGGTGTTGTGGAACGTAGGAATCACACCATTGTGGAGATGGCAAGATGCATGCTAAAGGGCAAGGGATTGCCTAACCATTTTTGGGCTGAAGCTGTTAATACTGCAGTCTACATTCTAAATTGGAGCTATACAAAGGCTCTCAAGGGAAAAACACCTCATGAGGCTTACACTGGTAAGAAACCATCTGTCTCACATTTCAAATTTTTTGGATGTGAATGTTATGCACATGTTCCAGATTAGAAGAGAAACAAATTACAACCAAAAAGTAGAAAATGTATCTTCTTGGGTTATAGTGATGAGCAGAAGGCTTACAAATTATATGACCAAGAGGCAAAGAAGATCATCGCGAGCTGTGATGTGGTGTTCAAGGAGGAGCTGCATACAGTGGAGGATGAGAAGGCAAGTTCTTCCACTTTATCATCAAGCGAAGAAGTAGTTCACTATGAACCTATCCCGAGAGCTATCCCTATCCTTAAGGAGGAGGAAGCATCATCTTCAGATGATGAGGAAAAAGTTCACCAACCTGACATCACCCCACCGGAAAAGCCATTGCCGCACTGGGTGAAGCAGCTCTATGACCACAATAATCCTATGCCTGCATCTGTTGAGGAGAAGGCAGACGGGACCAAGGAGGTCTCAGAGAATAGCGGAGCAAAGGAGGGCTTCTGCTCACATAGTCAATATGGCCTTGATGGTTGAGATTATGAGAGAAGTAAAGGAGCCAACTGACTTAGAAGAAGCACTTTGCAGATCCATCATGGAAGGCTGCTATGCAGGCAGAGTATGACAGCATAATGAAGAATGACACTTGGAAGCTAGTGGATCGACCAGCAAAGCGGAAGGTTATTGGCACCAAGTGGATCTGGAAGGTAAAGTACAAGGCTGATGGTACCTTAGAAAAGTACAAAGCTAGACTGGTTGCCCAAGGATTTTCACAAGTTGAAGTGTTTGATTTTCAAGAGTCATTTGCTGCAACTGCCAGAATGACCACTATTCGCACGGTACTTGCAGTGGCTGCCCACAAGAAGTGGCCAGTGTACCAAATGGATGTTAAGTCAGCGTTCTTAAATGGTGACCTCAAGGAGGAGGTGTACGTGGCTCAGCCACCAGGGTTTGAGGCCCCCCATTCTGAGAACAAAGTGTGTAAGCTGAAGAAGGCATTATATGGGCTGAAACAAGCCCCCAGAATATGGTACCAGCGGATAGATAAGTTCTTTTTAAACCTAAACCTCAAAAGATGTGCCTCAGATGCTAACTTGTATGTTTACAGGGATGGTAAAAAGTCTGTAATGATTGTCCTATATGTGGACGACCTTCTTATTACAGGTGACTATGAAGATATGATCAACCAAACTCGAAAGGCTTTGAGTTCTGAGTTTGAAATGACAGACTTGGGCTTGCTGCACTATTGTTTGGGGATTGAAGTCTGGCAAGAGCTAGGAAAGATCTTCATCTCTCAGAAGAAGTATGCATGGGAGATCTTGAAGGCGTTTGGCCTGACCGAGTGCAAGGAGATAGCTACACCTATGGAGCTGAATGCAAAGGTATCCGTCGAGGATACATCAGCACTAGCAGACATTGGGAGGTATAGGAGGTTGGTCGGCAGTCTGATCTACTTGTGGAACACCAGACCAGATATCAGTTTTGCTGTTGGTGTTTTGAGCAGGTTCTCAAACAAACCTCATGAGAGTCATTGGAAGGCTGGGATGCGGGTGCTCAGATACTTGAAGAAAACTCTCGACTATGGTATCACATACAGTTTTGGAACTTCTCTTGTGGGGAACTGTTACTCAGATTGGGCAGGAGACATTGATTCCAGGAAGTCAGTTTCTGGTTATTGTTTCTCTTTGGGTTCAGGAATTTTCTCTTGGATTAGTAAGAAGCAGCCAACAGTGGCATTGTCTTCTACCGAAGCAGAGTACAAGGCAACTTGTTTTGCTGCATGTGAAGCTGTATGGTTGAGAAGGATTCTATGGCATATGGGAGTGCAAGATGAAGAACCAACTGTGCTGAGATGTGACAATCAGAGTTGCATCGCCATTGCCAAAAATCCAGTGTTTCATGCACGCACCAAACATATAGAGATCCAATATCACTATGTGCGTGATTTGATGGAGGATGGGATAGTGGAACTGGTCTACTGTCCAACAGAGGAGAATGGAGCAGATTTCTTTACCAAAGCACTTACGAAGGATCTGCTTCAAGTTCATCTTCAGAGACTCGGCATTGGGCCGAGGAGATAGTTCACCTATGGGTGGACATTGAGGGGGGGTGTTAGATATGATCAATGTCCCATCCTCATTAGGTGCTACCAATGATCCATGGTGCTCAAAGTTGTAAGGCCCCCATTATGAGGAGAAGCCAAATGTGAGCCCGGACATTGATTGAGTCCTGACTTGTATATCAGATGAGGTCTATGTGACCGGATGGCAAAAAGGTGACTGTTGTGGGTCTAATCTTTGGGTTAGACGGAGTGGTTAAGTTGGTAGCAACTCGAGGTGCATTGCATCGAGTTGCGGTGTAAGGGAGTCCGGGGGCTGCGGAAGCGGCCCCTGGCTGGGCGGTCCCTGGGGGGCCAGCGGCCCCCCTGGCGGGGGTCTGGGGGCAGTGCCCCCGGCCCGATGGTAAAGGGAATATTCCCTGGCCGACTATGGAGGCTCATATGGTAGGTCGGTCAGCAGGCAGACCTAACGACCTTCGCGGGCTATAAAAGCTAAACCCCTTCGCAGCCATCTCTCACTCATCTTTCACCTAGTCAGAGTTGTTGTTCCAGCCAGCCTTAAGCTCTTCAACTATCTTCTGTCTAGATCGCCATCTAAGCTTCACACAGTGGAAGTGCACGGGTGGATAGAGCCATCTTTGTATCAGTTGTTTGGAGTTAAAGAATTTACTGATTCTCCTCTTATCTGTTGTGTACTCTCTATTTCTTTCTCAGATTCTGTTCGCTGCGCCGTGTAATATTTTACAAAACTTGCATGTTGCTTTAACATTGCTCTTGTATTCTCTATAAATTGAGCCCAATCTACCTTCACATTTGACTGTTCATTGTGAATCTCATCAAATGGTTTTGTAATTCCTAATTCTTTGAGGCTTTTTGGCACATGGACCAATGCAATAATACTATCTCCTCTAAGTAGGATGGTAACAAGCTTGTGCTTACGTTGGTGGCTTTTAGGGTCAATTTTGAGGCCAAACATGCCATGTAAGGATTTACTAACTCTTAATCACATCTTAACTAATAAAGAAAAATAGGTAAATAAAGGCACCTTATTGATTTCCTATTTTCCTCTAATTTTAAGGTTGAATTAGCACTAAATAATGCCCATCTCTCTCTCTCTCTCTCTCTCTCTCTCTCTCCCCTTCATATTTAATAGTCAGATTCCCAAAAAAATTGGCTAAAACCTTTAAAAAAAGTCATATTCCCCAAAAGATTTGAGTATGACATCTAAATGACCATTTTTGAATTTGATTACATTGTTTAAAGCTTTGATTATTTGGACTCTTTTACTTTTGAATTTCCAACATCAGGAGCGCATTAGGAATTAGAGATTAGGAAAAAATCTAGCTTATGGCCAAGCTTATGGGGTTGAGCATATGATGTTATTCCCGTCCAACTGATTGATACAATGATAGAGCTAGCAAAACAAGAGCCAGGGACAAGACTAATAGACCGGATGAGGACCAACATTTTTGTGGGACTTGCGAGATTCCCAAATTCTCTAATATGGTGTTAATTGAAACATCTCAACAAATGTAACTATCAAACCTTATGGAGAACACCCATATCGTCTCATCAAAAAATGCAAAATTATCATGACTAGAAATTAAAAGCATACCTATCATGTTCTACGTGCTTCGAAATTGAGAATATGTGGGAAAGGAAGTCTTGCTTAGAAGAACCTTCAAGTGTATAACCAAATGTGAGATAAACTTTGAAGCACATCGGATACACTTGAGCCTCCTACTAATCACAAATTTCAATAAAGATAGCCTTGCTAATTCTTAAGGGAAGGTCAAGAAGCCTACCTTCTTGGAGTAAAAAAGAAGCCTTAATTAAGATAGCAATGAATTTTTTGAAGAACTCCTCAAGGCATAAGAGGAAAAATGATTATCACTTAGTAGGAATCCTCCTAGCATGAAAATGAAGACCCCAATTGCTATGAGCCACACAATAGCTTCTAATTTTTTAAGGAAAATAACTTCACATAGAAAGAAAAGGGTATTATGTAGAAAATTGATGGATTTGGTTGCCTAAACCCCCCCACACAACCACCTCCATTGACCATAGCTCAAGTTTTATCCAAAGAAGGAAAAGGAGAAAAAGACCAAAACGTAGATCAAGCTCAAGGACCAAGACAATTTAAGAGACCAAGCCAACCAAGTTAGAAACCAAAATGTCAAGACTTATCCATTGCCAAAGATGATTACCTTCATTAATGTCTAACTAGCTTAGACAATTGCCAATATAGAAGGGAAATCAACATGGCTAAAAAGCCATATCTGGAAGGGAAAAAGCCTAAGACAATCGTGGCACCTATAGTCAGTGGTCTCTAAAGAGCCAATCCTTATGCATCAAAGGATAGCCATGGAATCCCCAACTCTTGGAGCTCAACAACCTAAAGATGTTGCTAAACCATTATTAACTTCTAGAGCTCTGGGAGCCACTGCAAGTGGAAGAGCCAAAATGTTAAAAATTAGCAATGTTTCTCGGTCCAACATAGAGAAAAAAAATATGGAAAAGAAAGAAGTAAACATAAAAAAGAAATGGCCAATGATTGTTTCCAGTCCAAGTGAGCACCCCAAGCCTCTTAAGTCCAAGCCCTTTTCACCCTAAAATGCAAAGGCAACATAACAATAGTAGCCCCATGCTATTAGCCAAGCTAAGAAAATGGATCCTAAGGGGAGAAAATGTTGTTAATAATCTAACATGAACCCCAAATTCATATACTAATAAAATTCAAAATTGAGCACAAAGGAAAATAGAGAGACAAATGCACAAAGAAAGGCATGACATAGTTTCGTGCAATCTTTCCCCCCATGCATTGGGAGAGCTCTTCCCAATGCATGTATTTATAAAATTTTATTGATATTGTACTTAAAATAGCATTCATTCATGGTTTATTCTCTTTTGTGAATGGCTCCCCTCTTCTTAGTATCTAAATAATATCTAATAATTTATTTGGGCTCAAAATAAGAATAGTACCTAATCTTAAACACATACAATAAAGATGTTGAGTGCTTCATGTGCAGTACATCATCATAAAATTGCAAAGACCAATTATTTCTACTCCATCTAGCAATTTATAACTTTGTCCAATTCCTTGATCTAGATATCCATCCATGAAGAATATAAAACACATTAGTCCTCTTAATGTCCATCTTAGAATGTGACTGGTGCTACATGTTTATATGTGCAACAAGTCACGATTTTGATTTTGTGACAAAGAAAAAAAAATAAAAATCCATATAAAATATGAAAATCAAGTCACCTTCAATCAATCATCAATATTCACTTAAATAAATTAATATTCATAACATTACCCATGGATAGAAAAACAACTATTCTTAGTTGATAAGATAAAGAAACGATAAGATGATTAGCTAGATGCAAGTGCTATCTCATGCAATGGATCCGCATTAATAAAACCCATTAAGTTAAGAAAAATAGCAATGAATAAGTGTGATACCTTAGGCGACGGATCGACACAAGTATAAGCAACCATGTATTACAAGCACTATCTCACGCAACATATTGGTGTTTCATTAAATGCTTTTGGAATCCATACAAATTCTTCTATTGAATGTTTCTTATATTCGATTAAAAAGCGATGATACTCATGACCACTATAAGTACTAGTTTTATCATGGTCGAGAATGATCTTAGGGGTTAAAATTTGAGTATCTTCCTCAAGTAATGGTAGGTCATAAACCATCGAGTAATAGATGTATTCCCTTTAAAAGATTTTAATAAACTAATGTGAAAAGAGTTATGGATTTGTCAGTGAGGTGGGATTCCTAAGTAAAAAGCATTATCATTAATCCAGTGAACAATCTTAAAAGGTCCACAATATTTTGGAGCAAGTTTAATTTTGGGAGAGCATACAATAGATTTAGTATTTGTTTCTCAATTTGAAGCTATATGAAATTGTTTTATTTAAATGCCATAATGTTATAGTGTTCATTTGCTTGACTAGTGTACTATAATTGCAGTTGTCGAATCTTATATACATGAATTTTTATATACAATAAAAATTAATACAATCTCAATGATTTTTAATAGTTTATTCATTTGTTCTCTCAAACATCCTTTGTGAATCGTGAGGTAGGTTATGAGAATCTTATATCTTTGTCTATTCTATAAGGCATGTCTACAACTTTGATATTCTCATAAGTACTAATTAATATTGTGAGTTAAGTAATGAAAATTTGATGTTTCTTAGAAATAGAGCAATGCTTTTTCCATGGAACTAAACTTATTTATAGGTTGTGAGTTCAACTATGTTGAATTAGAAGTATCTCATTCTAAAGACCTAAATCAATCAACTAAAGAACAAAAAAAGCACATGAAAATTGATAACACCAACAATTTTAAGGCTTTGAAAATTCTACCTTACTATGGTAGCTCATCACATTTGTAAGCTCTTTCTATTCCTGAATTGAAATTTCATATGCACGGTTGCCAATAGACTTTGAAGACCTTCTCTTACATCTCTCAATGTCCATTTCTTGTTTATTGACAAATAATTTGGATTCTTATTATCTAAATGGATAAGCATAGTAAAGTGATTGTTACTTTCTTTAGAGTCCAGAGGTGCCCATGCATTCTTAGTCCTTAGTCTTCTTCCATCTTCTATACTAGAAAGTTAGATATAGTATTTGTGTTGGAATCTTATATGATAATATGATAAGATCTTTTGAATATTTGAAGAGAAAGAAATCACCCTTATATAATTTCTCCATTAACTTCTAGTTTGGTTTGAAGATTTTAACTAATATGGTGGGTGAGATTTTCCTATTCAATCACATTGTTTTGGTTCTTTGCAAATCTATTAATTGAAAAATTAATATGAAAACATGAATTGGGATAGATCAAGATAAATTGACTCCCCTTTATATTCTTCCAACCTTCATACAACTTTGAATATTTAGATAACCTTTAACTTTGAGCCCTATGTTTTTCCATCATTAGGAGTATCCCAATTTATCAGTGAATTGAGATCAAGTGAAGGACGCTCTTCCAACGTTCCAAATGCTTAATAATGTAAGTTGCAAAGTAAAAATATAAATTCTTTCAATGAAGAAGGATGATGAATGGCCATGATAAATAAGGTTTTCAAATTAAACATGAATGAAATTAATGCACTTTGTGAGTGACTTTAGTGGCTATCATTCCCAATTTGTTGTTGGAATATATTTACACAAAGTTCTCAAAGTTAGTCTACAAGCTTAACGAAATTAAAAAAATAAAAATAAAAAGGCACAGTCAATATTAAACTTCATAAAAAAGATAAATTTCATTGCCATGAGGTTGGTAGTATCATTATATAGGAGGTGAAATGTGAAAAATCCTTTGTAGAATACATGTGTTGAATGTTTGCATACCATTTTTAATCATGTAACTTAGACCCCATAGTTTGGCCTTTTTAATAAAATCTCACATTTTCTCTCTTTCATTTTTTGATCTTATGGAGAACCTTTACAAGAGAGAAGTGTTGTTATCCAATCATAAAGCTTATAGATTGTTGGATACCACAAATCATTCTCTCTTATATTGTAGTATCCATGCTTATATAGAGTTAGATGGTAGCCTAAAAGAAGCCATGAAAGAAGTCTAGGGTACTGACAAAAAATCAGGGTAATGATAATTTAAAAATGAGTTTGGAGGAGCTAAGGTCCCAAAACAATGTGAGCTATAAGAAGAATGCACACAAAAAGATGATTAAAAAATGAGTTTGGAGGAGCTGAGTTCCCAAAAAAATACAAGCCATGAGAAGAATGCACACAAGAAGGGCACAAACTACAAAACAATTTGAAATCTCTTAAATTGAGATTTGAACTTTTTTGATTTTTTTTATTGGGGATGATGTGAAATAATATCACTTTTCAAAAAGTTGCATCAAGTGTTGAAAGCAATAAAAGGAAAATAAAACATAACATTATAAAAAACAAGTATTTTCAAGGGAAGTGCCTCATGTGGATAATTTTAGAGGCTCCTTTTTGCCTTGCCTTTCACTAGAGATAAATAAAGTTTGGTCGAATTAGTAGAAATTCAAATGTTACATTGAATGCTCTTAATAGGGAATGTAGGGAATGCTTATATGACACTTTTCTATTCATCTATCCACTAATCTTGTCATTAATAAACACTAATCAAAGAGCCAGTTTGCCCCCAAAATCGGCCTTAATGCAAGCTTGGGGAAATGGAACACATTTTACTAATCCTCATTTGAGATGTTATCCACTCTAGGATTTTTGTGTGGTTTGAGACCCTCTACTAACAATCTATGCACCTTAAAAAACTCATTTGCAAACTTATGAAACCTACCCTATAGAGGTGGAACCATCTCACCTTGTTTTTTGAGAGTTTCATTGCATCGATTAAAATAGAGTACACTAGAAACCACCTAATAACATCCTCAATTAGTGGCATTCTCAAACACGTGTTAGTCAATCAACATGATGAAAAGAGTGGGTTTCAATGGAAGGTAGCAAGGAAGAGAAACTATCTTGGACAAGCATATATGGAGTAGTCAATCTGGTGTGCTTCCACCAAAGAAACCATTTCTAAGTGTTTTTTTTTTCTTATTTCAAAAGGTTCCTCTTTCTCTGTAAAAAACTTGGTACATTGCAAAGTTGCTTTGATTTTAGTGCTATGTCTTACCAAAAGCATGATGATTATTCGTGTTAGATCCCTTAACAAGTGTTGGCAACAATTTTTTAAAATGTGCATGCATTTTTAGCCCCATTATTTCAATGCCTAACCTTAGTTTTAAAATAGAATTGGGGTCAAAAATTGGTAAGTTTCAAATTTGGAGATCCCTTCAAACATCTTTATCCACAATCAATTATTCACATGGCATACTATTTGTAAATTTGACAATGACATTGCACTTTTCAAATATCACACCTTTTATGGGAGGAAAATGTAGGGGGTAAAAAGTGCATATTTCTTGTGTCCCAGCTAAAATGCCCTTTACTTAAAAACAATATCAACTCCTAAGCTAAATGGCACTTCACTATCCACGCTATCCCTAATGGGACGAGCCTTGTGATAAAGGTAAGGAAGTGTTGCAAGTCACATAAGTGTTGGGGTAAATGTTCTCAACATAAGTCTCATGCATTTCCCAACCTATTGAATAGATGTAGAAGTGCAAGTTGTGATAGCTTGATGATTTATTAAGTTCAAGAAAGAAAAGAAAAGCATAGTATAAACCTATGGACAACTACGCTTTCAAAATCACATATGCAATTTTTTGGATAGCCTAGTCATGATTTTTTATCTGATTACTATGATCACCATGATTGTTACTGTAGCATTGGAGTCATGACCTATGATCTAATTACTATCATCGCCATGATTATCATCAACAATCACAATGACTACCTCTTCTAGACATTGTTGGTTGTATTAACTAAATGCAAAATGAAACTTGTTATGACAAGTTTGTGACACCTGAATCTTGTGTTAATGCCAACTAAATCCCCTGTTTCATGTTTGTTCTCATAGTTAGTTCCACATCTTCTCATTTTGGAACTTTGCTATCCTTTAAGTTGTTATCTTGATATTTATTTATGTACAAGCTTGTTGTTTGCTAATGTGCACGATATATTTTCCTGTACGTTATATAATAGCTTAATGCTAGTTGTAGTGGGAGCTCACGCTCAACCGCCAAGACCCACGGACCGCTTATTATTTTAAGTGTTTCAAGCCGAGCACTAATGGCTACCTCTCACATAGCCGACACGCTATCTCTCCCTGTAGTGAGCTTACCTCCTTGCCTGATCGAGTTGCCTCCTCTCTTGAGCACTCCGATAGCTCCACAATCCAAGTGCAAGCTTCAAGCAAGCTCGATCCTCAAGCTCCATGGCCCAAGCTCCATTGCTGCGAGCAAGAGAAGAGAAGAGAAGAGAAGAGAAGAGAAGAGAAGAGGAGAGGAGAGGAGAGGAGAGGAGAGCTTCTCCACCACAGTTCCTCACCCTCACACACTCACTCCCTCACACTCTCACACTCCCTCTCTCAAGAACAAGCTCAAGAAAGAAGAAGAAGAAGAAGAAGAAGAAGAAGAAGAAGAAGAAGAAGAAGAAGAGAGCTACTCTTGGCTGCACAGAAGAATGAGTTTTTTCAATCGCTTTTTGCCTTTTACACAAAACCCTAACCCTAATTCCCTTTGGGCAATCATCCCCTTTTTGGCCCATTCCTCCAACCCTTCTCCTCCTATTCCCTATTGGCATGGCCTTAACTCGTGCCTCTAACCATTTACAATTTGCATGAGTGAGAGCTCGGCACTCTTTTACAAAATAAATCATGGTGCACCTTGTGCTATTTTACAAAAGTATTGACTTGCACTTTTTCTTGTGCGCCTCTCTCCTTAATTTAGGACATTTTTGCACTTCTTGTGTTTTCAGATTTTTCTTGGTGCTCCTTCGTCTTCCATTTCACTTTTTCCCTGGCCATGTCTTCTGCTTTAGATTTTTCATATTTTCCACCTTGTTTGTCTAAGGGTTAACATTACCCCCCTCCTAGACAAGTGCCAGTCCCATGGCACTCTTTGTTGAAGGTAGCAGGCTTTGGTATGCACCAAAGATGTGGGTGGAAGGGACTATTGTGGTTTTTTGTGGAGGAGTTTTGGTGGTGGTGCGGATGAAGGTCGTTGGTGGCACTTTGTTGGCTTGATTGGCTGGTGATAGGGTTGTTATAGTTGGTGATATGGCTGTTCTTTGTTGGGAGTTGCACTCATGGCTGGCACAGGTGTTGGTGTTTTGGGGATCCTACGCGTGACAATTCTTTGGTGGGCTTGCATGATGATAGAGGACAAGAGTTCAAAGTTGAGTGTTGATGAAGAGCTTATGGTACTTTCCTTGGAGTCTTCAATACCTGCAATTGAAAACCTCTCATATGGTCTCTCCCTAGGGGTTAGTGTTAGTTTTCTTATCATGCACAAGATGTAGTTTGATTAGTTTGAAAGACATGTCAAGAAGCCGAGAGTATTGTCCTACACTTGAGGACCCAAACTATATATAGGTTGTGGTGCATATATTATGTGAGTGCACGTGCATACTCAGATATTACGTAGTCAGAAGACTGCTAGTCTCGTTCCTCGTAGCAATGTGTGGATGAAGTGAGGGTTCAATAAGATGGAAAAAATTGTCGATGTTGAGGAGAAGTACACTTGAAGGCTTCTTGAGACATCATTTGTGCTTTTGATAACCTGGTTTATCATAATGGAGCTCATTGACACCTTAGCTTTTGGTAGCTAGTGGCTACTTGTAGTGTTTGAAGAGTACAATGTACTTTCCATGGTCTTTCATGCCTTGCTTACTACTATTGATTGCGATGGCACTGAGATGGAGTGTGAAAAAGAATTGTGCAAGTGGTTCAGGGTGACAGGTCTCGAGACGAGATCCCTAGGTATGTCCTGTCCTTGATATGCCTTGAACAATTGTGGGGGATGTATAAAGGGCTAAGGGACTAGGGACCGGAGCCAGCTGACCAAGGTCACTGGACGTACCTAATTCGAGGACCCCTAGGTACTGTGATGTGATCGTGGGTGCCCCATTGCTTTTTTCTTTTCTTTTTTTTCTTTTTTTTTTCTCTTTTTTTGGGATAAAATGAATATAATCAATGCAATACGTTGAGGCTATCAACCTTTCATTTGGATTGAGAAATGTCGAGATTGAAAGGTTGTGAACAATGGATTTTATAAATATGATTGTGTTACTAGCCTCGATGCTAGAGGAACAATTGTTGAGATGAAGAGATATACTTGAGATTTTGCAAACCTCTTTGTAACATGTGAGATATCAAAACAATTGAGGTAGCAACTTGAGTGAGCTGTGCATGGATACAAAGCATCTGGCAAATTGAATCGTAGTTGATGAAGAAACATCTGTCATTGTTGGGAGCGTGGCTCCTATACCTGGATGTAGAGTTTGGCCAAGAAAGAGAGAGCAGCCAATGACTATGCTTTAGGCCATGCTCAAATGCAATGTGTGTTTTTGCAGGGGTGATTTTCTCTTCCAGCAGGGACTCTATCATGGCTCTTTGTTCTTGGTATTTCTATCACTTTCTCCATAATGGTTCTTTGTCATGGCTCTTTGTCCTTGGTATTTCTATCACTTTCTCCATAATGGTTCTTTGTGGGGATGGTGGTCTTGTGGTGACTTGGACATTGAATGCTTTCGTACAGAGACCTGTGTCATCCTACATTCACTTGGAAACTTGTGAGAGTATATGCAAGTCATATGCTTCAACCATAATGAACAGGTGTAGCTCAAAAAGACATCACTTATTTGAATCCCATAGAGTTGACTTCGATGCACACCACCTGCGCTTGATTATCATTGCTTGTGTGTGTGTTGGCTTTGCTTCTTTTGGTATTATTGATACATAGTCACAAAGCACATTATTTATTTATGTACACATTTATGAATCCATGTCACTTCGTGAGGATAAAAACCAATTGTAGAACTCACGATTGTAATGGAGTGTGGCATACATATCTAGTAATTGTGGTAGCCTACTTAGTAACAACATATATTTTGCAACATCGAGTAGCATGGTGCCTTGTCCGAGTCTACTCGTAACATGTAGCTCCTCCTCAGTGAGAATTTTATCAATCAGAGAGTTCTCTTGGCTAGTTCCAGCTAAGTCCATACCTGGAAAGATAATCAATACTTGAAAGCAAGTTGGCACCACATAGATCGGTCTCTTTGAGACTACCATTTGGCCAGTCGCTCCTCTGAGACTATCATAATCTGGGCTCCAAGTTTGGCCATTGTAGCGTAGTTTTCAAACCAATATTTTTCAAATTGACTTCGACTCTCTGATTATCGCTTTAGCTGCTCTATCCTTAAGAGATTTGGTTGGAAAAGTGCTTCGTTGAATGTCACAATTAAGTGTAGTTTGTCGGCTTCCTCATTAGAGATGAGTTGCATGCGTTCATGTAGGAGCTTATCATAGCACTCGTTAAGATATTCTTGCTCTTCCCTAGGATAGCAGATATGGAAAATATCCTCAATATGCTCCCTAGGGAATGTGCCCATGTCTTGTAAGGTGCCCGCCCATCGATTGTTTAGGCACGCTTTTAGCGGTCTTCGAGAAACGAATCTAAGCATCATTGCTCGGCACTCCCATGGAATGTTTCGAGTTTTGTCGCATAGGGTTTCCCGAATCCACCTCGCAACGGAACATTCACGATCAAACCCACTAGGATCGACATGAAATTTGGGCTCCTAGTGGCCAAGGTCTCCTAACAGCATTCTAGCGTCGAATCCTGGGCATCCTACTTTACACAGAGATACCCAAGCTGAAGCAGATCCATGTCGCACTTGGTTCAAAGAGAATGGGAAATGAGAGGGATGCACTGCTCAACCTCTCTACTCGTAGGGCATAGTCCCATTCCGGTCCCCTAAAATGACATGAATCAAGGTCCTAATCTAACAATTTCTAAGGGTCATCGAACATCGGTAAAACCTTGTGAGAAGCCTCCCAGTTCTCTAGGACCACCCTGCTGTAGGACAGACCCGTCGGAGGTCTACCCACCCACTTCCCTTGATAGCTTTAGTTTTCTAATTAGGTCCTACCACATTTATGTGCGACATTTAAAATTAGCTTCATTAATTAAGTCTTTTAGGAACAGGGTTTATTCGCGTAACTTACAACACATACACGAAAATAGAGCAAGCAATCCTTTGGCAAACAAGTTCAAACAAGTTCCTTAATTTATCTTCAAGTTAATCTTTGTCTCCCACCCATACAGGAGAAATTATATATCCCTTCTGTCCAACAAAAGTAACTGGTCCAAATCATATGGCACCACAAATTCCATATCTTTCTGACAGCGGAAGATACATAGAATTCCACGACGGTATTCTGCCCACCAATATTCCACCATGTAACTAGTATTTAGGGTTTCAAGATCCCATCTTGGGTCATGAAGGGGCTCATCAGATTCTAGGAACAATGTAGGATTTACAGCAAGAGCCCCCTCTCGCACCGACATTTCCTACTACTCGAGACTATCCCTATTGACAGACCTTTCACCTACGGAGCTGGTCTAAGCCTCTCGTAGCAATAATCATGACCCCCTTGGAGTAGGGTCTCGCCACTAGCTTGGGGGTAGCCTAGCTCGATCCTTCCTTAATTAAATCCTTTAAGAATCAAGCACAAACAAGGCATTCAGGCCTAATATCATTTTTCAAGAAAACATTCCTTTATTCCCATGGCAACTTGTCATCACAGACCCTTGCCATGCATTTACCATAAATCAAAAGCACTTGGAATAATCATCCAAACAACAAACCAACAACCAGTTGAATGTAAAAGCATTTTGGATGTTGTTCGATCAACCAACAAAAAAACCAATTGTATTCTTTCCAAACAATGCAAGAATAGATGATATAACATTTCAATTGCATATTTGCTCTTCCCCTTGGAATCTAAGAGTGATACTATGCAAAATGTTTCTTAACACTTCCTTCCTTCGGCTAAGGCATATGTTAAGGGTTCAAACACTATTCATGACATAAGCTCTATAGGTCACTTACATTGATCGATGACCCAACCCTGAATTGGATTGGCAAAAGTCGTAGTTATCCAACAGATCTCAATACATCTTAGTTTTAACCCTTATGATTAATTTCTTATACTAGCTCATAGTCAAACCATGAGGCAAACAGGAAATTATCCTCATATATTAAACATGTTATAGGCATAACATGTAAATACTTGATAAGACAAGTGCGAGATGATATCAAGTAATTAGACTCCAACAGGCCTTGCCTTGAGCTAGAATCTAGTTATTCTTATAATATTTAGGCTCTTAAGCTAAGTACTTTTAAAGTATCTAAACTTTAAACTAGTACTCTCTATTTATGATTCTTGATGTCATATTCTTTTAGTAATTATGCTATTTATAACCCTTGACTATGCTTTAACCTAGTACAAGTATGCACAATCTTTTAATATCATTCTTTTGACGACTATACCATTCATAACCCTTGACTAATTCTTCCTTGTAATTGCTCTACTAGTAAATAAGCCATATGCAACTAGGTACAATTAACTTCCCTTGATATATTCACTTCACAAACTCTATCTTTCGAGTAGGTGAGATGAAATTTATCCTTTCTGATGGCTTATACTCGTGCATCATAGTATGGGGCCTAACGTATCTCATAGAAGAAACAAAACACACATCTATCAATTTGGAAATACATTACTTACGACTGGTACCGCAATTGGATTGACAGTGATGTCTTCACCCGAAGCTTCGTTGTTGGCTATGGGATTGCCATCCACACGTGACATTCTTCACTTGGGGGCCATCGTCCACAAGTAGACTCAAGAGATTAAGAAGGTGGAATAGATTCAAGATGGGAGAGCGTAAGAGAAGATTGTTAAGTCGAAGATCGAGATAGAGGGAATTGTGCAGCCTCTCAGGGCGTCTCTTCTCTCTCTCTCTCTCTCTCTCTCTCTCTCTCTCTCTCTCTCTCTTTCAAGAGCTCTCTCACAATCTCTTAGAGGATATCCTTCTCTCTACCTCTCTCTCACAGCCTCTAGGAGTCTCCTTATGCTTTCTTATGCCTCCCCATGCCTCATATTTATAGTGAATTAGAGAAGAGGGCTTGTGGCTGAGAAGTGGAGCTCTTTGTGGAGGGGGATCTTGGAAAGATTAGTGATCTAATGCTTAGATCATAAATCTGATGGTTCCATTGGCTTCGAAAGGGGGGTAAAACCCAAAGACACTTGATTAGAAAGCTCTTAGTTCACTCCTTCTTCTTTTCTCTGTTTGAAGTGCTGGTTTCTGTCTGTGGATTGCGATCGTGGCGTGCACGATTTTGCCAGTCACTTTTCTTTATTTTTCTTTTTATAAAATCTCAAAAACTAACTAAAACATCGCTTGTCTTTTCTTTTAAATGACATCAAGTTCTAGAAATCTCCATATCTTTTTTTTTTGAATAATATCTAAAATAAACTAGTTTTGCCCAAAATCTAATATTGTTGGACCATCCAAACTATACACATTAATACTAGTGATTAATATAGCTCATAAGTCTTGTTCACGGGGTGTAACTTATGTGAAGGGTGGCTACGGTCCTTTTCAATCCAAGAAAAATATCAGATTTATGAATCTCAATTTTTCTAAATAAAATATTTTTAATTAAATAAAAATATTTAATTATTAACGTTAGTTAGTTCTTACCTTAGTTAGTCTTTAGTTAGTAACCTTACTAACTTATTAATTGACTAACTAACTTTCGAACTAACCAACTAACTTTTATTGTGTGGAAACATTACATGTCCGCAAGGATGTAGGCACATGCGAATAATTTGAGTTTAGCATCCAACACGGTCAAGCACTCTCTGACACTTCTATGTTCTATGAGGGCTTACTCGGTTGCTATCTCATGCAAGGTTCTGGGAGTTTCCCTAGGCTTTAGCATAGCTAGGGGCTCAAGCCTAGATGAGCAAGATTGGTCAATGCTAGGATTGCTCATGTCCTTGGGGTTTTCATGTTTCTCCTAAGGCTTTGTTGCTATTGTGTCATGGTTCTCCTCGGATGTGACTGATATAGTTTTGTCAACCTATTGTGACAGTGTTGTATCCACTCTTGATTGGTCAATGTAAGTTCTATTGTTGTCGGTGGATTGAGAATTGCAAGCAACCATTGATGGTAATGGTCAATGTAAGTTCTATTGTTGTTGGTGGATTGAGAATTGCAAGCAACCATTGATGGTAATGGTTGCTTTGATTTATCAGAATACATGGATGTGTCTGAGGTTTCACCGCCATGGCAATGGGTTCATTCATGGGTGGACTCGATGCTTTATTCCTCAACTCTTCAGCACTCTTGGGCTCAATCTTCTTGGCGTCTATAGCCACTTGCAACTACTGTTGTTTTTGTTGTTTTCTCCTCTTTTTCTTGGGCAATCAAGGTTTATCATTTAAAGATATGGACCATGAACTAGGTCAATCGGTTGATGTGCTTGGTTGGGCCTCAACATTCTCTTTTTCTGCTGCGTCCTCACGGAACATAGCTATTCTACTAATTCCCCTCCATTTAGCCCATCATCCGATTGCATTGGTAGTTGCTCCTGGTTGGGCATTTGCTCTAGATTCTTGTCCTTACGAATTGGAACATGCCTCCATTACTTCTTATCAGAGCGGGTGTTGTGTTTAGAGTTGTTTTTCTCTTTCTCTGGAGGTTCAAGTGACTCTAGTGTAGAACTAAGAGACGGTTTAGGGTTCTTGTCATGTAGGCTTGGACAAAACCAGTTGAAGAATTCAGGGTTGTATTGATGGGAAGCATAGAGATCTAGGATTGCAGGGACTTGGGTGAGGCAGAAGACATGTGCGCTAATATCAAGTACCATGCTCCCTACTCCTAGCTTGCTAGCCACATGTAGATATTCTTTTAGAAGCAGTTTATCATATAAGGGATGTTTTTGGATAGTGGTAGAAAGCTAGACTTCATGGACATTGCCAACACTCTTAACGAGGTCGGGGCAACGTATGTGGGATCATGTATTGACATCCAAAGGGCTTTCCTTTGCTCAATGAGTGTCATTATTTGGTGGCCAATTTTGGCTACCAAACTCCGATTGGAGTACCATTTTTTCACAAAGTTACCTTGTCCTTTCCCTTTTCATTTGATTTCGTCGAGCTTTTCCTTATTTGTCTCACATTGAGTAGGATAGAGTGAGGGTATTAAGCACAATTCTCTAGCTGTGGCTTTTGGGATATCCTTTATGACTTCTTTAGTGACAGCTACATAGTGGGAGCAAACATGTTGCTTGTCCCAAGTCAGGGGTTCGGCGATGAGCCTTGTGTGCTCTGGTGTTGGCCTTCCAATTTCCACATGGATGTACGCACATGTGATGGCTGTCAGCTTGTAATCAAGCTTCAATATGCACTTCAACTCTAGTTCATTGGTCAGATGTGCAATCTCTTTGGCCAAATCTTTGAGAGATTTCTCCTCAAGCCTAGGCTTTAGGTGCTTCGAAAGTGCTGGAGGTGTCAAGGATATTGGTTGCGACATCTCTTCCATAGGTGACTTGCTAAGGACACATTCAGCAAGGGGCGTCGTCATGGCCAAAGGTTGTGACTATTGTGATTCTTGCTTGGAAGTAGTAGCGGCTAGTTCAATGAACTAGCTACTGTTGGTAGATTGCAGTGTCAAGTCCTTAGGGAGATCATAAGTCGTAGTGTCTTTTGTTGCCCTTTGCGGATTCACTTATACAGATTTAAGCATCAGTTGAGCTGGTCACGGTGGATGCGTTTTCTCTCTAGCCTACTTGGGGGAGGTGCAAAGGGGTTAGAGCCCCCCATGCGGGGGTCTTGGGGGCAGTCCCCTTGGCCTATAGGGCCGTTATGCTAAATACCATGTGTGATTTGAAGGACCATTTGTAGCCAGGTTTTGAATTACTTGCTCTAAATTTCAACCTAGTGATGATAGATCTATGATGTGCTTTCAGCTCTATACGGTCTCTTGGTCGGTTTCAGGGGTTAGATGTATCAAATTTGTATTCTATTTACTTGTCCGATTTTTGCAGTTTTCTGTCTGATTATCAAGATTTCGATTCTCACGAGTCCGATTATCAGAGTTGGACGTCCGATTTTGGGGTTGGTTTGATCAATTGATCGAATGGTGTGAGTCCGAGTAGTTTGGTCCGATTATGGGTAGGTCTGATTTTTGTGTGTTCGATTTTGGGACTCTAATTCTGGGAGTTCGATTCTAGGAATCATACGTTCGATTTGATAGGTGTCTGATTGGGAGTGTTCGATTTTCGTGTCCGATTATGGATGTCCGATTTTTGAAATTGGATAAGGTATGTTTGATTGGATAGGATGGGTTGGTCAGAGTGTTGGCCATCTAATTCTCGGAATCGGATGGGTATAGGGTGTCCGAGCATCCGATTCTGGGAATTGGACCCCTGCGGATTGTGTTCAATTCCATCGGCAATGAAAATTGCTTTGGGGCAACGATTTTGGCCATGCCCACAAGCAAGATTCTCCAGAATCTAAGGGTAGATACACATAAAGGTTTCTACACAACTGATCCCAATAAAAAACTCATATGGCCACCGCCGATCAATATGTTGGAAGCTCCAAGTCTTTCACAAGCTCTCAAGCTCTCTCTCTCTCTCTCTCTCTCTAATGCAGAACCTGAAAATGAGGTCTCTCTTTGCTTCCCAGGGTCTTAAACCCTTGTTGGGATCACCCTTTCTCTTCTCGATTACTCTTTGTGTGATTCTAACACCTATAAGTACTCTTTTTTCCCATTTTTTTCCCTCTTTGTGCCCTATTTGGGCCTGTTTCACATCAAAAACCCTAATGCTTTTTTTTTTCCTTTGTTTTTTCCTACCCTAATGCATCCAAATCACAAAGCAAATACCTACACTACTCCAACTTGCTTTTCCAAATCTAAAAATCAAAAGCTTACTTGCTAAGGAGATCGAATACCTCTTCAAACTCCCTCGCTTCCTACCTATCTACCTCAAGCATCGGTTCGGGGAAAACCCTACTTCAATGCTCAATTCGGAGCACGCAAGCACTCAAGGCTTGAATTCGTTGGTCCCAACCAACAGAACCAAAATGTAATGGGTGCACTAATGGTGGCAACCTCTCACATAACTGACGCGCTATCTCTCTTTACGAGTCTAGTGAGCTTACCTCCATGCCCGATCGAGTGGCCTCCTCTCCCAAACACTCCGATAGCTCCATGATCCAAGTGCAAGCTTCAAGCAAGCTTGATCCTGAAGCTCCATGCTCCAAGCTCCATTTCCGTCAGCAGTAAGACAAGACAAGAGAAGAAGAGAGGAGAAGACAGAGAGCTTCTCCACCATGGTCCCTCATCCTCACATACTCACTCCCTCACACTCTCACACTCCCTCTCTCAAACAAGCACAAGCTCAAGCAAGCAAGAAGAAGAAGAAGAAGAAGAAGAGAGCTACTTTTGACCACACACAAGAATTAACTTCTTCATTCACTTTTTGCCTTTTATACAAAATCCTAACCCTAATTCCCTTTGGGTGGTCATCCCCTTTTTGGTCGCCCATTCCTCCAACCCTTCTCCTCCTCTTTCCTATTGTCATGGCCTTAACCCGCACCTCTAACCATTTACAATTTGGACAGCCGATGCTCTTTTACAAAATAAATCATGGTGCGCCTTGCGCTCTTTTACAAAAGTATCGACTTGTGCTTTTTCTTGTGCATCTTGCTTCCTGATTTAGGACTTTTTTGCACTTCTTGTGTTTCCAGATTTTTCTTGGCACGCCTTTGTCTTCCATTTTACTTTTGCCTTGGCCTTGTCTTCTACTTTAGAATTTCTAGATTTTCCACATTGTTTGTCTGAGGGTTACCACTAGTTTCAAGTGTAAAGTTCAGTAAAGCTTAAATCAAATGATCAAAATATTTCTTTTATAAGTATACTAACAAAGTAGTTAATGTTTTCCTTTATAAGTCTACTAAATCCTATTCTAAAGAGGTGTAAACTCTAAGTAGAGATGTATGCGAAAATAGTGTTTGCTTAAAACTTTCAACCTTCTATACCTTACTCAAAAGAAAGTTCTACCAAAGAAGTAAAGTGTTGTTACAATGAAATTGATATATTCCTCAAGTGGACTTGTTTATGAGCAAAAGTAACTTGAAGAAAAATAAGTAAAGAAGCTTCTATAATCTAAGAGGGTTGTAAGTAAAGCTATTTCTATTTTCTAATAAGTTTTCCTATAATCGTAAACAGATTTAATTCAAAAACAAATTCATTAAGTAAAGTTGTTTTATCCTCTAAGTTTTCCCCTACTCCAAAACAAGTTTACTTGAATAATAAATTCATAAAGTAAAGTTATTACTATTCTCTAAGTTCCCCCTATTCTAAACAGATCTACTTGAAGAATAAATTCTTCAAATAGAGTAGTTTCTATTCTTTCAGTATTCCTTAAAATATATTTCAAAATTACTTAAGTAAAATAAAAGATAAAGGTTAACTTAAAGTTCAACTTAACCCTAAAATTCAAGTTCACTACTTTAAATAATTAAGTTAAATTTTATCTTACTCAATTATTTAAATTAATTTTATATTTAAATGTTATTTAATTATTAATATTAATTATATTTTAAAAGCAAAATTATTTAGTCATCCTAAATTATGTATTATTTTTATATTGTGGAATAATTTTATTTAATTATTTAAAATTTTTAATATGATTAATTGTATAAGAGATTATTAAGCTAAATTTGATGCAAAGATAGCTTATTGCAAAATTTTTATTTAAAAATTCTTCACCTTTATTCTAATAGTCCCTATTATAGAGACCAATTAGACATGACATGCATAGTACAATCCCATTTTTATATGATAATATTATTCTATATAAAAGAATATTCATTATATTCTTTCAAATAAAATAATTATTCTACTAATAATTTTCTTACTCCATATAGTAATCTTCATACTTGTTGATGTATCCTTGTAAATATACACTGTATTTTTGAAGACCAATATATGATAGTCCCATAATTTTCAAAATATACAAATCAAGTATTTGTATTATTGAAACCTAGTATTGGAGTCTACATTTGCATCAGATAACTAAGACATGTGCATCCTTTTTTCTAAAGAAAATACACAAAAATGTTGTGTCATTCAAGCATTTGAAGGTACTCTTCACTACTTCCAATGCTTCTTGCTAGGGTTTGCCATAAACCTAATAATCACTCTTATTCCATAAACAATGTCTCGACATGAAGCTACCATACCATACATTAAGCTACCAATTGTGGATACATAAGCATCTTTGCCATTTCAACTTCCTACTCATCTATTGGTCCTCTTGGCTCAGTCTCAAATATGGATGCAACAAAGTGCTTATAGCTTTCCCTCTCTCTAGTACAAAAATATAGCCCGCATTTCCCAAATCCTTCATATCAAATGTTTCATGAAACCTTTTCTTCAATGTACCCACATGCAATAGGGACTTCCTAGCAATAAGCATATCATTCACCTAAAGAATCAAGATCGTAAGGCTACCATACATAGCCTTTAGGTTGTAGAGATAGTAATCCATCTCACTTCGTATATATCAATGTGACCTAATACCGTTGCCCAATAGGAACACCCGACATTGAGAATATTCCAATACTAGACTTGATTGAAAGGGTCTTTGAACAATATCTAAGTTCATGAGTCCTTTTTACAGGATTCCAATGACAAAGAGACCACCTATCAATATAGTCACAAAAGCTTTCATCAAAGGAATTCAAGATGAACAAATTTATGAGACAATGGAAAGGTAATCGAATCTAAACCAATCCAATATTAATTACAAACTGGATGAAGGCATCAATATTCACAATCTTCTCATAGGGAGAGGAGTAGAGGCAATAAAATTATAGGCTCCTAGCAAGTTCCTCATAGCAGAGGTTTGACACCACATAAGATCTCATGATTGATGCAAGGATTGTCAAATCCGTGAAGTAGGCTTGGCCATGTAGGTAGAGTGTGTAATGCATACACTATGGTGGAGATCACCTCCCTTCAAAATACTTTAACAACAACCAAACTTGCATTGACTATATATGCTTCAAGCATGAACCTACTGTAGAGTACTTAGAAGGCTTCCTAGCCCTAATGCAAACTTTAATTATCAACAATTCAATAGAGGACTTATCAATCAAAGTCAAACTCAACCAACCTTACATATCCCACCTAACCACCAAAGACAAGTAGTCCCTAGAGCGGAAATCAATCCCTCATGAATCCCTAGGCCTTTAGGATGACTCGATCTTTACCATCCCCTAGTGATGCTCCCATACATAACATTGAAGAACATGTGGATTGCAAGGAGTATAATAACCCCTTTGTTTGCTATGATGAAGAGGGCCAACCTATCCTCATTGACTACCATCCAATGCCTACCATTACATTGGGATACGAGAGGGGGAAAGTGATGATCTAACCTCGAGAAGCCATAGCTTATTGGAGTTGTGGACAATAAGTTATGTATATTCACAATGTCCTGAAAAGTAAGAACCACTCAACGAGAATGAGGCTAACCAATAGTTTGCTAAGTGTGGAATCAGTCACATGTTCCTTGATTTCCCTAAACAATAAGCTAGTACTAAGCAAAGCAATTGTACCCTTAGTATCTCTAAGTTTCTTTGGAGTTGAAATGATTCATGACAAAGATACTATCTTGATTCTTGTTAATGCCATTATGAGGGTGGATAGTAAGAAAGGAGGAATTAGTGTTATTTGACCAAGAATTGCTAATGGATCGATGAAAGAAAAGAAAAGTGACAAGAAGAGAAGGAAACATACTAACTTCAAATTAAAGAGTGATTGACTATGCTTCAAGGTATTACAATCACCTTTAGTGCAGAGAATCCCACAACAACATCCCAAACTAAAAAGGCTACCATAGCCAAGGTAGGAGGCCAATTTGACCTAGATCAATCCATAGACAAGTAGTGGAGGGAATGAGTACTCCTAACTTGTCTAGCATATCACACGTCCACCTCCATCGGCCTTGATATCTTTGGGAAACCTGCTACCAATTTACTCCATAAGACAAGGAATCATTAACCAAGAACTTCTTCATGCTTGGGGAAACCCTCCTATTGAACAAGTTCACTTTAATCTAACCCCATCACTAATGGATTTAAGGTACATCCATTGGGAATACTTAAAGATTAGCTTGTCACAATTTTGAGAATTGAATTCTCAGTTAACTTGCCATGATGAAAGGATTTGATTATGATGTCTTGCTCAAACATCCTCAAATGCAAAATGTGTGACTAATTGAGAACTAGGGTAAAGGTCTAGTCTTCCTAAGAAATAGGATGGGTGTGGTGAGAATTGAAATTGACGACTAGGGTAAAGGTCCACTCTTCATAAGCAATATGATGGATGTGGTGAGGATTGAAGTGGAGAGTTGGAAAACCACTCCAATTGATGTAGATGCAATTTCTTGTATGCTACTACGTGGAGATACCAATTTTCCTCCTACACAAAAGCCACTTAATTGATACATACCTTGAGGATGAGCAAGATTAAATACACATCATTACCACCTTGGAATTGTTGTTCATAGAGGAAGGAGAGTATCAAGAAACCTTTGAGAACGTAAGTTAGAAAGGAGCACAATAAACCAATGTCTATATGATTAAATGAAAATTAGAAACCATCTTAGTGATACTGTTAATGATAAACCCTAACTCAACAACATCAATTCACACCACAAGGTACCTCACCCCTTCAAATAGACTTGAGCTTTGAAAAATACTTACCCACTGGTTCCCTTGTTTCCGTTGCAAGCGAGTTCTAATTGGCAATGGAATAAACTCCATCAAGTCTTATTTGACTACCATAATGACATCTTTGTCTCCCTAATACAAGCAAGTGGTGCAAACAATGACAAAGATAGTGAACCACAAGAAGACATACTAACAAAAGATGAGAGTGATGACAACTTAGAAAGTGAGCACACTTATTATGAGCTCAACGGTAGAATGATAGAGCAAATCATGATTGATCCTAAACCCTCCTATGTAGAAAGTTTTCTCATAGATTTGGTCATAGTTAAAGTAAAGCCAAAATTAGAATTGTTTAGAAATTCTCAATCATGAGTAGATAGGATACCAACCCATAGACCTAGTCTCCAACCTCAAATTATGGATGACTAAACACAGACAATTATCAATATTTGATATTCCATCCATAATGGAATGATCATATTCAAAGTTTGATGGAAGCATAGATATAAATCTTGAGATTGCACAACTAAAACATTCCAAAGATTAAAGTCCCAGTTAATTTATAAAGGAGGCATCTTGAAAATACTTAGGAGGACCTAGACTCTGAAACCAAAAGTCTTGAGATTTTATAAATGATACATCTCGAGAATACTTAGGAGGACCTAGACTCTATAACCAAAGGCCAAAAGAAACCACAAGATCTTCCTAGGCAATTCATGAAGTTAAATAAAGAAGATTGAGAGTCATACTAACTTCTTGGCCATGAAGAGACAAGGATAATCCAAAAAATCCATTGAGGGATCCTACAAAGATGAAAGAGGCAAACCTTGCATAGCAAGGGGAATCTTGTAGACCTCCTATATGGAGAAAGACCCGAATGCCAAATACAAAAAATAACTCATTAGTTTACTCAAAGAGTATCACATTGTGTTTGCTTGGTCATATATCAAAGGAATACTTCCTCAAGTGCCACTTTCTTCGACTCGTATGCCTCTAGGTCCTTTCAGATACCCTAGGTTAGCCTAGCATTCATTTTTCGCACTCAGAGTCGGGTCCATAGGATTCATTATCCTTAGTTTTTCCATTTTTTTGTCTTCCACTACATTTACTCACACACACACACATTCATTGCATTTATTTTGAGTTAGATTTTCTTTTTTTTCTGTTTTTCTTTGGAGCATCTCGCCACTAACCTCTGTTTTTGCAAATTCTCATCTCTTTTGTAGGGTTTTGTCTTTTAGTGTAGGGCTAACTTGCAGATTGCTTTGGTCCTACCTGTAATACATGTGACCCCATTAAATCCTGATCAATTAAAAAACACTTTACCCTATGAATCCTTGCTATACTCACCATGTTTAGGAAGACTAGACAAGCTAGAAAAATTAGGATTTGTCTAAAAAATTGACCACATAAATTGGGTATCACACCCATCATCATATTACTTAAAAAGAGTAGAAAAATCAGAGTATATGTTGATGCCATGCCACATACATGACATGTTGGACTTGGATATAATTCCTATTGTTTTAGGAGCTTCAATGCTTGTGGACTCAGCTACCTCTTACATGGTGGCTCACAGTTTAATCTCACCAATGTCTACTCCCCTCTCACAATTCTAATCAAGTAAGAAATGAAAACAATAGGAGCTTATAGTAGGCTCATCTTGTCATCTCCATTCACCAATGAAGGCTCATGATGGCCATACAACCCAAGCACTACTCACTTAGCTCCTTGTTGTCGATTCATGCATCAAGTACTCCATAAGAGAAGAGAAGATAAGGAAGGAGAATGAGAGGCATGAGATGAAGAGGAGTTTCTTCACACTTGATCCATCATTTCCTCATACTGTCACTCTTTCTCACACACAAACGCACTCTCAACCTCTCACCATGAATATGAAGAAGAGAAGGAATGCAATAGAGGATGCAAGCTTCACCCTCCAAAGTTTCTCACTCACATTATCACTCTCCCTTACTATCTCATACTTGCACATGAAGATATACACAAGTAAGAAGAAGATCGAGACTCAAGTTTGCACACACTTCTATTCACCAGCTTCCACTTGACTTGCATCCTTATTTGCCATTGTGCTCACATCCTTCTTCACCATTATGGTTAACATTATCCCCTTGCTAGACAATCTCTAGTCTCATGGCATTCACCATTGTAGGTAGGAAGCTTTAGCTTAGAGTAGGGACATGGAATGCTTGGGATATCTAGATGTTGTCCTTGGAGAAGTGGTGAGATCTTTGTCGATGAGAGCTACTTGGTGCATGGTGGTTGAAATTAGTAGTGACGATGTAGTTGTGCAAGGGCTTATAGACGTTGATGGTACCTTGACTAGTGATCCCTTTGGTTGGATAGGATTTTCATGGTTAGGGTATTGAGGGTTGTTGTAGGTGGATGAGTCATGGTTGATGAATATGTGATGGTGCATGGGTCATCACGATCTCTTGTACCTATAGTATGCTCTTTTCCTGGGGGAAACACTAGTCTTCTTATTTGTGTACAAAACATATTTTGATGGTTTGGGAGATGGATTGAACTCCAAGCAAGCCTAGAGTGTTTTCCCACACTTGAGGACCCAAATCATTCACAAGTTTTTGTGGGAATACTTATTGTACATGCACATGCATACTTAGGTGTTTACTTAGCTAGAAAAAAAGCTTCCTTGGTTCTTCGTAATGACATGGTCAATGAATCAAGGACATTGGAGTTGGAATAATTGTCAATATGAAAGAGAGGATAAATAAATAAAATGGGGTTATCATTAGTTGATTAGTCATTTGGAATCATGAGGGCTCTTGCTTCCTTTGTTAAGTTGATGGCACTAATATGAGTGGGAGGTAGAGAGAAGTAGATAGAGAAGTGCAAGTGACTTAGGGAGGCACGTTTAGGCACAAGTGGGTCAAGCTAGTGTATCCTATCCTTAATTAGACATGAGTAGATGTGGGGAAATCGAGGAGAAGGCCTAGTGAGTTAAAGATGGAACTAATCAATCAAGGCCACTAAGCATACCTAACTTGAAGATTGTGCATGCATTTTTTATCATCTTTTCTTTTTCTTTTCTCTTTTTTTTTTCGAATGATATATAGATGCCATACAATGAGTCTTCTAGCTTCACAAAGGCTAGTGGAGAATGTTAAAGATAGAGAGGCTGATCAAAAGAATGCCATTAGCTCATTAGATTATGTACATTAGAGATTTTGTGTATAATTTGAGTACCAAGCACAAGTATTTGAAGTGAAAGCCTCATTATTAGAGCTAGTACCATTGACAAAGAACCCTTTTTCTTATGGGGATTGGAGTACATGGAGGAATTCTCACATCCCTTGGCAGGGGAGAGACCCTTGAGGTAGAAGTCAAGGTATATCCTAGTGCAAAGATTAGGGCCTCTATGTTAATGGTTGCTTGCACACCTTAAGAGTGATAGAGACTCCTAATTATTCTTTAGTGTCTTTAGTATTGCCCTAATTCCAAGCTCTTTTAATGATTATTTGCCTTACTACTCTATTTTTAATCTTTCCGAAGCTCTAGCACACGGTATGTCACCTATTTGTTCTGCATTCAATCGATACAACTTGAGAGTATGTATAGCTTGCTTCTAGCTCGATAGTCTAAATTTTTGTACTATGAATTAAAGTTCCACCACATTACCTATACCGTAATTCATAGCTCATTCCTTTTTCTCCCCCATAAAAAAGTCTTGTAGTGCTTCCAAGTGCTACAAGGACCATGTTCTTGGAGTTTATATGGATTTTCTACTTAGAAGGTTATTTATGTATGATGATACAACAAATTGTGTATTTATACATTGATGGTTGCTTGTATACCTAATTATTTTGATGTCTTCCATGTGGCCTATTTTCAATATCTTTTAAGGATTGTTTGCCTTGTTGCTCCATTGATATTTTTCTAAGTCTCTAGCACATAGCGTGTCACATGTCTATCTTGCATTCACTTGATAAAAATTAAGAGTAGATGTAGTTGATTCTAGTTCAAAATTACTATTATTTTACTATGAATTAAAGTTCCAGCATATACATGTACCTTGATTCGTAGCTCATTTCTTTCTCTCCACCACATAAAAGTTTTATAGTGCTTCTAAGCACATTGAAGGGGCTAGTTTCTTGGGTGTTCACATGGATTTTTTGTTCACAAGATTATATATATTCAATGATGCATAGCACCTAGGCTTGGCCTCTCTAGTAGATAGTAATTTTACATCTTGCCCAAGTTGATCATGGTTGCAATACATTGTATTGTCATGCGATCAGGTTTTCCTTTGGGGACTTTCTCATGCTCCCTTTTTGAGACACATCAAGAGCAATGATAACCATAATTATGTGTTTTGTAAATTTTTCTACATAAGCAAAAGTTACCCAACAGTCATTTCATATTTTTGATTGTTTGCTAGGTAGGAACGTGAAGGTTTGATGTGTCAGGTTGTTAGTATTGGTTTCTTTGTAGCTTGGAATGCAACTCTATGTGTGATCTACTTCTCTAGTAGATTCATGATCAGAATAAAGGGGGTAGCATGAGCGGAATAGGTCCCGTGGATCAAGAGGCTGAGGGTTTGGGATGGTTCTATGTTAGTGCTAAGCACTACATGTCTATGGAATTTAGAAAGTAAGGCCTCCATCACAAGGTGTGTGAGGTTGCCCACATACCGTTCCAAGGTGTGTGCACTTGTAAGGAATGTTCCTAAGGATTTGCAATACCCAGTTGGTATGTAGACTCTGGCTCCACATCCTTGGTACTTCCATAATTAGTGGGCCTTGCACCTTTCTCTTGCATAGCATGGTTGGTGTTAGGTCTACAAGGATGGCAGCTTGTCCTCACATTGACTCCTTTGTTACATGATCATCATCCAACTTGACAGTGGGTTCTCTACAGTTTCTCGGGGGCTCTCGAGTATCTTATCAATTGTCCTTTTGGAATTCCCCCAATTGCCATCCCATTTGCTCAGCTTGTCTCAATAATCAAAAGGTCCTTGAGAGCCTTAACGGGAGTGGATTTCTTGGGGGCCCGGAGGTTAGTGGGCTAGATTTTGGATTTTCTGTTGAGAATACCATATTAGAGAATTTGGGAATCTCCCAAGTTCCACTTTCAAATAAGGAGTAAATATTTGACCAAGTGGCTAAATCTTAACCCCATATTTGAGAGTGGGACTTGGGGGGATTGATTATATAGTATCTAGGGAAAATTTCACCTTTAAGTAAGGGGATAATATTTGACCATGTGTCCAAATATTAATTACATTAGGAATTCCCAAACTTTTATGAAAATTCCCAAATTCTTGAATATGTGGTTCAGGAGTGAAGCTTCAAGGCCTACATTTGCTGGATTTATGAAACAAGGTATCTTTGTCATTTACCTACTTCTCACACTCAAAATAGCCACATGTGTATTACCTCATCATCTTCTCTTCTTCTAAGTGCACTTTGTGGTATCAACAATTGGGGCTAGCACACAGGAGATGTAACTCCTTGCATGCCTCACACAAGTGCATGTGCTCATAGACTTATGGCTTCCTTTAATCATCTAGTTCTCTTGCACATCATGTATCTCAAGTAGGGTTGGCTCGGTTTTATAATAGCTAGCCACTTTTCTCAATCTACATAGCTTGGATCTTAGTGCACACTTCAACCCCAGCTATGTCCTTGAGCCTAGCCTCATGCATTTGGTGCTCAAGAAATCTCTTCGGATAGGATTCTAAGCAGTGTGCGCTACTATACTCTCATCACTATATGCTAATGCCCTTGGGTTGTCCTATGCTAGCACTTGGGTAGTCAGTTGTTAACTCTCACATGAACAAGGTGGAAAATCCAAAAATCTAAAGCAAAACATAAGGCCAAGGCAAAAGTGAAACGGAAGATGAAGGCCCACCAAGGAAAATCTGGAAACACAAAAAGTGCAAAGAAGTCCTAAATCAAGGAGAGATGTGCACAAGAAAAAAGCACAAGTCAATAATTTTGTAAAAGAGCTCACGGCACGCCATGATTTACTTTGTAAAAGAGTGCCCCCATGCAAATTGTAAAGGTAGACTGGTGGTAGGAAGGAAGCTAGGAAGATAGGAGGACAATGGAAAAAAATGGCCTAGGCCATGGCCCTTTTTTTCCAGGGCCTAGGCCGGCCATGTAAAAAGGGGATGACCACCCAAGGGAAAGAGGGCACGTATATAAGCCAAAAAGTTAATGGAAACTCTCATTCTTGGTCTGTGGAAAAAAGTTTATTCTTCTTCTTCTCTTCTTCTTACCTTCTTGTGTGTGCTTGAGTGAGGGAATGAGGGAGTGTGAGAGAGTGAGGGAGTGAGAGTGTGAGAGTGAGGGATCAAGGAGAAGAAGCTCCCCATGTCCTCTCTTCATCTTCTTCTCTTCTCTTGTCTCGCACGGCTGTGGAGGATGAAGCTTGACGGAGAGGGATTGAGGTTGTTCACGCTTGCATCGAGGATCGTGGAGCTATCGGTGTGCACGGGAGAGGAGGGTGCTCGATTGGGCATCAAGGTAGGCTCACTACACCCCATAGGTAGGGAGAGCGTGTCGGCTATGTGACAAGTAGCAATGGCCACTCAACTTGAAACTATTGACGAATAAGAGGTCCATAGGTCTCGGGGGTTGAACGAGGGAACTCCCTTCATTTTGGTTTCGTTGCCGGGACCAATGGATTTGAGCCTTGAGCGTGGCGCACTTCAAATCAAGCATGGAAGTAGGGTTCGATCCCCAAACTGGTGCTTGAGGTATATAGGAGATTTAGGCATTTTAATCTTCAAAAAAAGTAAGTATTTTGGGTTTCTAATGTGTAGATGAGTAGGTTGATTCAGCCCAAGCAGTATTGTGATTTTTGTTTGCATTAAGGTAGGATAGAACCAAAATATTGTGAGAAAACAGTAGGGTTTTGCTAATGTAAACATGGCACAACCAAGAAAAGAGCTGGAAAAGATGGGCTTTCAGGCGTAATGACTAAGGAGGGTGAGTTGGGAGGTAAGGACTGAGTAAGGCAGGATCCTAAAACCCCAAGGATAGGGGGAAAGAGCTAATTTCTACACACTGAGAGTGAAAGAGAGAGAACTTGAGAGAGAGAGAGAGAGAGAGAGAGAGCTGCTAATCACAAAGGAGATCACGTGCTTCGATTCTAGTATTTTCGATTGATCCAAGTACGTAAGAATCTTCTTTGTATGCCATTGATGTGATCTGGAAGGTATAACAGGGGGCCGTGATGAGCACTAGGAGAAATCAGCCAAAAATCATCGCGTTGCGCCATCAGGCTTGCAATCGAACCACTAAGTCCTGGTCCGCTGACTCCCAGAATTGGGTAGTCAGACCATCTGATTGCGAGAGTCGGGCCATACCCTTTGGTCTAATCGAACACCCGCCTGTCCAGTCAGACATGCACAACAATCGGACCACTCGATTGTCAAACCAATCATAGGACTCGGACACCAACCATCCAATTGGACAACCTTCCCCAGTTGGACGCCCATTTTAGTTGGACGCGCACAATCAAACCAGCAATTAGACCATCTTAGAAATCAAATCAACTTGTTCGATCAGACCACTCTTTTAAGCCGGACCAACCCAGTCAGACCATCCGACTCTGAGAGTCGGGACCCCCCAGAATCGAACAGTTCAATTTTGGAAATTGGACCAATTGGGCAAAAGATAAAAAAACTAGGAATATGACCAAATCCCCAGGTTAGGACCAATTGGGACACATTCATGAACATCCTTAGATGCCCAATCCAGCTCGCCGAAGCTAAAAACTAGAGAAAACTGCAATTGTACAGTCTAGAAGCGACCTCTAGCAGCTTGGCCAAGAGACCCATTGACTTGACTTAGAGCCAAAAATCAACCTTTATATGGTAGCCTAGCCTTGATAGACCATAGAGGGAGCATCATAGACCCCCGACAATCCTTAGGAGCAACCAAAGACCACGCTTAGAGCCATTCCAAGCCAAGGGGGTATCCATACTTGTATGATTGTTTTGTCTTGTTTGCGCACTCCAAAATGATTTCTTTTACACAAGTGCGCCAAAAGAACATAAAGCCTGATTTTGCACCGTGCACACAAAGCACCAGCACTGAGTGTATATAAGTTTAGAACTGTTTTCAATAACAAGGAACACACTCAGATGTAATAACTCAAAGGAACCCACCGGTAGGAGAAGACCCCAAAACACAGTCGGGTGCCTTAGAGCCCCATTGATAGGACCCTCGGAGACGGCGACAGTAGTGAAAGGACAGCAAGATTCAAGGCAAAGGGCTACCAGAGCTGCTCAAATTGATCGACAACCTCGTGGAGCAGGAAGCAAGAATGATGTCAGGAGGTCTCACAGACCAAGGAAATGATTAATTGGACTTTGCCAGTCATGGTCCAAGACATGGTCAACGAGTATGACCTGCTAACCAGGATGGTAATCCATGGTAGGCCAGTAGAGGAGGTAGTGGCAAGCCTAGAGGAAGAGAGGAAAGCGGTCAGGAAAGCGTTGCAGGGCATAACTGTCTACAACCACGAGCAGAGAGCTAGGAAGTTGCAGCAAGACATAGATGTGCACGAAGCTCGACGCGTGCTAGCACTAGATGGCAAAAGCAAGGCATGACCAAACACGGAGAGAGAGAAAGAGAGCGCTAGAGGTAGTAGACCTCACGCTGAGCGAGCTTGTGACCAAGTGGCTCATGGACAACATGGCTGCCAAATAGAGTGCAGTGGCGATAGTGACCTCGCTACTCTCAGGCCTAGGAATTACTCAACGGGAGAAGAGCCAATCAAAAATCCCTACAGTAGCTAAGCAGTTGGACAAATACCAACCTAGTAGCGACCCGTAGAGCTTCGTAGAGAAGTTCAAGCAAGTCTGCAAGGCCAACAATCTCATGGACCTTGCACAATTCTCCCAACCTTTTGGGCTGCTCTGCTTAGGCGACAAAGGTAGGACATGGTACACCGGCTTAGACGCAGCTGAGCAAGTAAAATTTACCCACCTGAAGGACCTTTTTATCAAAAGATTCTCAAAGGCAGGGTACTTTGACAACCTCATAGTCCAATTGATGAACATCAGTCAAAGGGACAAGGAGGACATAAGAGACTACGTCACTCATGCATGTAGTCTCTTCAAGAGAATCCCTACAAACGAGTGACCCAATGAAAGAGCTATCTCCAACATATTCATAAACGGAATCCGCAGGTAGCAGATAAAGAGGTCTACAGCTTTCTAGACGGCTTCTCAGGATACAACCATGTGCAAGTGCATCCCGATGATAGGCACAAGACCGCATTTGCCACTGAGTGAGGCATCTTCACTTATATTGCAATGCCCTTTGGGTTAATGAATGCACCTACAACCTTTCAACGTCTAATGTGCACCATATTCAAAGATATGCTTAGGCGAGAGCTAGACGTGTTTGTAGATGGCCTATGCATGCACTCTAGCTAGGCAGAACACTTGGAAAAGCTACAAGTAGTCTTCGAATGATGCCAACTTTACAACCTATCATTGAACCCCTTGAAGTGCCAGTTCTAGGTCAAGCACAGATACATTCTAGGGCATGTGGTGTCCAAGAACGGTATAGCCACCAACTTTTCAAAAGTCAGGGTCATTGTCGACTTACCATCACCCAAGGATTATAAGGGAGTTCAATGTTTCTTAGGCCACACAAGGTACTATCGGCGTTTTGTGCTGAATTACACATTGATTGTGAGACCATTGTGCAAGCTGTTGATCGTATTCAAATGGACCGATGAGTGCCAGTGCGCATGTGAGGAATTGGAAAAGGCTCTTACAACTGCACCAATCTTACAAGCGCCAGACTGGAGCATCACGTTCCATGTGCATATAGACACATCAATATTTGCTATTGGAGCTATCTGGTGCCAGCCTAGTGAACATAACTTGGATTACCCCATGAGTTTTGCTAGTAGGTAGCTCACTGACACGGTTCTTGAAACCTAATTCACTTGTGTAACAATTGTCTACATTGTCATGTCAACATGAGTTGTGTCTTTATCTTCCATCCTCCATAGCTTCCGCCTTTGCCATACTCTAGATCCCGCATCTTTTACATATTCAGGCAGTGTCTAATCCCTTTTTACATGTGCTTTGATAGATATTGAGGAAGGCACACAATGCTAGTGTCTAAAGACACTTGATGGCAAAATGGTTAATCACTTGGATGTCAAGAATGAAATACAAAACATTGTGATGTAAACAAGATTTACAGCTTCAAGTGTGAAAGAGAAGGTGTGAATGGACTTTAAGGCTAGGGCTTTAACCTTAGTATTAGCCTAAAGGTGAGTATCGAGAGAGAGAGAGAGTATGGTGTTTGCTTCTGCGTCGGCCTCTTCAGCAACTTCCTTTCCATCATCTGGTCCTACAGATCTCTTACAATGATGGAGTCTTTGCGATGTTGAATGCTGCAAGTGGGCAATCCTTGACCAAGTTTTGCTTTCAGGTTGATCAAGGCATCTTCATTCTCCTCCCCACCAATTCTTATAGTGACGGCATCGAGCTTGACAATGGAAGCACATTCTTGTCAACGAGGAAGATGTCATATACCCACAGAGCTTGCACCAGGCCTTGAACGGCTTGTAGTCTGTGCAGAGCCGGGGTAGACCAATGACCTTGGCAATGGGGATATTCTTGGCACCGAGGCACTGCTTGGCTTTGACCTTGCGGTGGGGGGTCCTACGGTCATCGACGAAGAGGCAGGCCACCTCATGCATACCGTCAAGTGCAAAGATTGGGTGCAGGATTGGGATGCAGTAGGGGCTAGTCCTGCAAAGCTCAGGCATCTTCTTGAGAGAGACCACAAGGTAGAGAAGTCGGTTGTCCTCGAGCAAGAGGGATCTCTCTCTCTTCAATTTCCTGGAGTATTCCCATTTGAACAGGGAATCCATAGCCTTGGCCACCAGGTCCCTCACCACATGCTCTTTAGGGGAGCCCTTCTCGGCCTCTGCTACTACTGGCTTGGTTTGCACCCCTGATGTTGTGATTTCTTTGGGTGGATTTTAAATGAAAAGAAGGGTATGAGATAAAGAATAAGCCTAAGGTATGGATATGGCAGAGGTCCTTAAGTTAGGTTCAAGTCCTACTATCCATTCATAAGTACAACAGGACTAAAGGACTCTACTAAAATCGAAATAGGAAGGATTTAAAGTGTGCAAGGAAGAAGTAAGATGCATCCACTAGCTATCTAGCTTAGCCATGGCTCTGATACCATGTTGAGAAACATGGACCTAGAACTAGATCGCTTATGGTGTGGACACAAGTCAAACACACGATACATTGTCAGGATGAGGAGTTGTAACTCAAGTGAATTAGGTTCCAAGATAGATTAGCTTGGACTCATAAACACAATCTTGAGTGACTCAAATTGATAGTACCATTATATTGAAATGAGTGTCAAGTACATGCTTATATAGCTTTTGGTTAGTACCACTTTTCCTCTCTGTGCTTATGGGATTTTAAACATCTTTTCCTAGAGCATACATCATTGTCTATTTTCTAGTACAAAGCCACTTATGGCAAGCATCATTTGCTATTCTCAACACAAATTGTAATTGTAGATGGGCGGTAGAAAGGAAGCTAGGAATATAGGAGAACAATAGACAAAAAGGGCCTAGGCTATGGCCGGCCATGTAAAAAGGGGATGACCACCCAAATGGGATTTAGGGCTTTGTATATAAAGTTCAAAAGATGAATGAGAGCTAATTCTTTTATGTGTGGGAAAGTGGACTCTCTCTTCTCTTCTTCTTCTCTTGTCTTGCTTGCTTGTGAGTGTGTGAGGGTGAGGGATCTTGGAAGGTGAAGCCCTCCTCCATCTTCTCTCTTCTTCTTCTCTTCTCTTCTCTCGTCTCACGCACGGCTATGGAGAATGGAGCTTGGAGGTTTGAGGATGCTTGAGCTTGCATCAAGAATCACAGAGCTATCAGAGTGCTTGAGAGAGGAAGCAACTTGATCGAGCATCAAGGTAAGCTCACTACACTCGTAGAGAGGGATGGCACGTCGGCTATGTGATAGGTAGCCATTAGTGCTCACTTGAAATGGTTGAACAATAAGCGGTCTGTGGATCTTGGTGGTTGAGCTTGGGCTCACCTCTACAACCCCGCAAGGCTAAGGACTCGCATTCAAAACCTAGAAGGCCAAGATGAAACTACCAACATCAACGAACGATCAAGCCGCGATGGGTCTCCAAGACCTTATTGCAAGATCAAGGCTATTACAAGGGTAATAAATGGATATGGATACCTAAATCCAAGATGGCCAAGGGCACTACTCGAACATCGCCCTCAAGCTTGACCACCCAAAGCATCAAGACGAATCAGGCACACATGCCACAAGAGACTCAGGTTGTGAAACCCATAGAACCTCAACAGCCTAGGCCCGCAGAGCCTAAACCGAGCTATCGACAAAAACTATAGCCCGCTACTCACAAGCTGCCTCAACCTAATCCCACTTATGCCCTTAAGGGCTCAGAAGCATCTAGTAGTGCGACACTTGCAGCTCCAACCAAGTCCGTCAAACAAGAGGCCAAGCCAAAACCTCAGGAGCAACCCAAGCTACAACAATCACTTGCTGAAAACCCCAACCACCAATCGGCCTTAGATGCTCTTATGAGCAGAGATCAATTCTAACCTTGGTTCATAGACTTAGCAAAGAATACATGGGATGACTTGGTTGCTTTCCTTAGACACTTGGATGCTACCTTTATGACACTTGCTAAAAGCTACGACAAGCTGGATTTAGGTCTTTTGGACGAGCCTATAGCAATGGAAGTGCGTACACTTCCTTGTTCTTGGGAAGAATCGAAATTTGTATTCGTTAAGGCTTCTGAAGCAACTAAAGAGCTAATTGCCACCGAGATCTCTAGAGAACATGCACGAAAGCAATGCCTCATTATGTCCTATGACAAGAGCACTATCCTTGCCACAGACCAAGAAATCGAGGAGTTAAAACAGCTCGCTGACACTAACTCCTCTTTCTTGAGGAATTGGTATGCCCTCCTACTTCAATGGGAGCTAGAGGGCTACCAAATCATGACTAACATTGAGCAACGACGTGCCATCAAAACCTCAGAGTATGACCCCACTTATGTAGCTCCAACCTCCTATAGGGTGTTGACCACCATTTGTAACCAACCCCTAGAAGAGCACCTCCTAAACCACCCATATTTAGATCGGAGGAGTAACACATAGCCAATCAAGTAGACTCCGGTGACTTCCTCACGGATGTTCTCACCTACATCACTCAAGTAGGTATCCTTCCTTTCAACATGGACCACTATGCTAATCCAGAATACAATCCGAATTTCTATGCGTGGCTCATGTGGAAGTAAAGCACCAAGAACAATCGTTGGATGCCCTTGACCTCTCAACCTCTAATCCTAGGAAGGATTCTTCTCATTCCCAAGGGGGGAGGTGGTAAGGCGAAGTAAGGTGAAATCAAACATGTGAGGGGAATGAAACACGCAATGAAAAATTTAAAGTCTCAATCAACGTCCAAAATAGATGAAAATTAACTTTCAATTGAGGAAAAGTGTCATAAAATTTTGGAAATGAATAGAACTGCTCGAAGGAAAATTCTCTTTTTGTGCCTAAGCATGTTCTTCTTTCCATAAAAGCATGATCAACTCTTACTTATCTTCTAGCAAGAAAGTGTCTTAAGAACACTAATGGTGAACCATGGTTTCACGACAGGAGCTAAAGACGGTAGCACAATAGGATTTTTCCCACCGTCTTCCATTCACGGACAAGGAAAGAGCAAAGTATGACTTTTTTCTCGAAAATCACACCTATAACCAACTCAAGTTCCAAAAGTATCCACAATATTGAAGAGGTGGTAGCTAAGGAGGAGGCTACCAAAAGGGTTATGAAGCAATGCAACCTAGCCAAGTACCTCAAGAAATTTGGACAGGAGCCCAGAGACCACACCAAATGCGTGGAATTTTTGAGGACCTACAACCCTGACAGAGAATGTGGGACGATGACTATGGGGAGGGGAGAAGGAGCTAAGTAAGTGCAGATTCATCTCAGTAAGGCCTTGGTGGAGAAGGCGTTGGGTCTAGAATCCAAGGTGTAAAGGAGACAGAAGTGGGATGTTTATGCCATGCTGAATATGAAGAAGGAGCAAGTCTTGACAAATGATGGCATAAGCATTCAAGACATCCCCGACCCAAAAATCAGAATGCATGCAAAAGTCGTCCATTCCCTCTTCTCTAGCCAAAGATACAACTCCCTCATGCACAAAATCAGTGTGCCCATGCTGGAGACCTTGGTAGCTCACTCGTTGGATGAAATAGACTGGAATGGATACGTGTGAAAAACCATCGATCAATCCACTAAGTCACTAACCCTGGGAAGCAAGCTGGCTGATGGAGAATCCCCAACATCAAAGGGAGATGAGAGAAAGAAACCATCATCCAAAGCCCATTCATCGGATATGGGGGAATTTTGACTACTCTCATCCAGGAAGTAGTAAAGGAGAGGCGCAGGATGGAGAGGAAGAAGCTGATGAAACACCTAGAAGGTCACCTCCCCATCATGAACGAGAGCAGTCAAGAGAGAGAACAATTAGCAAGAAGAAGGGAGAACCAGAAGCCCAGTCCCAGTAAAAGAAAACCAAAAAAGCCCAAGAAAAAGATGACACAAGAGAAGCAAAAGAAAAAGGAAGAAAAAGGAGAAAGTAGACTTCCAAAAAGCTAAGAAAGAGTCAAAGAAAGAGATAGAGGAAAGGAAGAAGAAAGAGAAAGAAGAGTTTGAGAAATTGGAAGAAGAGTCTAAAAGAGCCGAAGAGGAGAGAAAAAGAAAGGCTGTTGAAAAGGAGGAGGAATTGAAGAGAAAGGAAGAGGAGGACATCACGGTAGCTACGCGCTTGTCCATCAAACAACAAGGCAAGCAAGATGAGCTGGGTGCCTTGAGCCCACAGAGAGATGAAGGCCTAGGCTCGAGTGCACATGTACCCAAAATTACACTACCTATAGTGACTAAGGGCAAGGGCAAGTCCCCTATCGACCCCATCCACCCCTCTTAATACCCACCACCATAGCAGCAACGCCTACTCAAGGCACCTGGCCCACTGTAGATGCCAACGATCTCATGGCTTGGGTGGTGCAGTACTTTGTCAATAAGGAACTAACACAGGGGAAGAGTGTGGAAACCACAACTGTTGGGCAAAAGAGACCAGCAACAGCAGACACCAAGTCAAGACAAGATCCAAAATGACAAAATTTGGAAACCTCCATGACTCCCATCCCTACAACAATGACACCAACTACTGACTACGATGAGTACGTCAAAGAGTTGCTCTTGCAGTTAGAGAAAGCTAAGGAGGAGAAGAAAATAGCAGTGGGTGGTTGAGTTGGAAGCTGAGAAGGAGTCGATGACTATCTTCCAACTGGAGAAGACCAGACAAGTGACCATGTGCCAAAAGGAAATATATGAGCTAAAAGAAGAGCTCAGAGCAAAGGAAGGAGAAGACAGGCGGTGGGAGGCAAGGTTGGCCGAAGAAAAATAGAGCTTCATAAGGATGTAGCAAAACACTACGGAGTTGGGAGAGTTATGTAAAGAACTACAAGCAGAAATGGAAAATCTCAGGGATGCCACAGCAACACTGGAAACATATGGACAAGAGCAAACCCTCAGATTACACATAGAAATAGAAAACTTGAAACAAGAAGCAACCTCAAAGTAGGAGGAGCAATAGAGACTGAAAAGAAAGATTGAATATCAAGAGCAGAGGCTAATGGTATTGGCTCGGAGGCAAGGGAAAAGCCTTGAGAAAATGAAGAAGAGAGCTAAATATTGGGCAAACCACAACGAGATAAGAGTCAAAACCTTGGCACACCATTTGGCTCAGGTAGAAAGAGATAAAGTGCTAGCTAAGAGCAGAGCAAAGGCCACCCAAGTAGGCTTTGAAACCCAGCAACGTGCCTTCCTCAACACCTTGCTGGACGTCACTCACACAGAGGAAGGGGAGGCTATTGACGCCATAAAGAAAAAGCTAGGGATTACACATAGGGTCTTGCGCGAGCAGGCCTACAGATACCACCACAACCCCATGGGAGTCAGCCTAACCCTTGAAGAGCAACAAAGATACCTACTGCAAGCAAGCTTGACACCACAGAAAATAGATGCACTAGGGGTTCGCATAGGGAGCAACACAAGGAGACCGCAACAAGGAGAAGGGGTTGGACTGAGCTTTGAGTTGGGACCTCAAGAAGAGGAACTAGTCCCACTACCTCCTTCCCCACCACGGCCAAAAGACCAACAAGACAAGCTGACACCTCCACAAAAAGAAAGGTTGCACTTAGAGAAAAGAGGAAGCATATGGTGGAGGAAGCATGGAGGAGAATGATGCTAAACCGACTATAGGGCCATTCGCACCCATCCCACTGAGCCAGGATGACTTTCCAACAAGCTCCCATGCTAACCTGATAATCTGGGAACAACGGGAAACTGCTAGAAACCCCTTCAATCTTAGTTTCTGATTCCCCGCCAACTTGCACAAGGTTCTGCCAATCAAGATGGTGGAAGAAGTGATTAATCTTGGAAGCAAGCTCGGGGAGAAATAAAAATATGGTTTTGGGACAAAGAAAATATGAAAAAATAGTTTTTGTATTGGAAAATTTATGAGAAATTATGATTATGAATGTGTAGGTATAATGAAGGTAAAGCATGAGGATTTTTCTCACTTACCTCCATTTGTATATTTTAGTGTGTATTTATTGCTTTTATTATACAAAAATATATGTGGAAACATCTCTTGACATACCCATCGCAAGCAAAATCCTAAATGATAGGGAGAGAGGGGGTTTTATGTACTAAATATGGTTCCAAATCTGATTTATTGGCTGCATTTCATATGGGCTTCAATCTTATTTTAAATATTAAGTGATACAATGTGGCACGAAGTAGTCCAACATTGCCTTATCATGACAGCAAAATCATTAATGAAAGAAAATCATGGAAAGAATGATTGAACACATTCACAACACTAATTTTGTTTAAGTAAATTTTTTGTGCACTCATCAACTTTGCATTGCATTGCATCAACATGGTATAAAGAGAACTATCTCCTTGATGCATAACACTTGGTTTCAAACCATTGACCCACAATGAGTGTGAAGCTCCCTATGCTATAGGTTTAGTATAATCGTTTCCTTGAGGACTAATTTGGTGAGGAACGAGTATTGTGAAGAATGTACTTTGTGCATATGTATTATATGTTGAGATGGCACATCTTGGGGCCAATCCCTAGGGTGCAGGAGAGCCATAGTGGGGCCATAGTGATAAGCTGGGGGGTGCTCTCTTTGTTTGTGTTACGATGTGCTAGCCACCTATATGTTTGGGTACTCCCTGTCCTTAAATTCAGGGAAGGGCATCACGTTGGACTACAATCTACATATTGTATTTACAAACGTGTCCTTTCAATAAATCAGTTCATTGTGGCTCTACGCTCCTGGTCGCAAGGCCATGGGGTTGTTTGGATGAGTATAGGAGGCCCTGACTAGAGCCCTAGAGCCAGTGTCAATCCCATTTTTTATCCCGATAATGAGGATCGTAATGACTACCAACGCGCTAAGTGTAGATGTGTGGACCCATCTAACCAGGCAGTCCATCATCAATGTCCACACGTATTGAACTTGCCATCTCAACAGGTCACCTACACCAAGAGGTTGCCGCCGCCTATGCCAAAAAGCTACCGCCTGCACTAGAAAGCTGCCACCTTTAGAATGCAAAATTTTGTTTACTATAAAATGCAAAAAAATAGGCAGTCTCCTGCTACCTGGATGCTATCGATGGGTTCTAATACTGCCGCATGGCTATCAAGAGGGTTAAACGAGTAGTGGACCACCTGTATGGGCAAACACAAGCTAAAAATCTGTATTTTGAATATCTTGGATGCTCCATCATGATGAAAACCTTCTCTTCCACAAGAAATCTCTAGACTGTAGCAATGATACCATGTGAGAGAGCATAATGGAAGAGAAACATGGACACAAAGAGATGCACAGAGAGAGAGAGAGAGAGAGCAAGAGAGAGAAAGAGGAAGTAAATGATGAAGGAAGAATACTCCATGGATTGAAGAAGAATTTTGATACAATGGAGATGGAATGATTAGTGCTCCCTGCATGTAGCGCAAAGCATCAGACAATAGCAACACCAAGCATGGAGAATCGGAGTGTCATAATGTGCATCTACAAATGGAAGACTTAAGGCTGAAGAGAGTGTGTGTTTGCCAAGTTGGGGGTGCAGTTATAAATAGCTAAAACACCCAAAAACTAGTCGACCTACTCCTATAGGGGCCATAAATGCCAGCCAACCAACATTTTAATGCTAGTCACTAAGAGAAAATAAACCAAAAAAATAGAGGGACCCCGAAAAAATGCCAAATGACAATAACAATGTCTAGCAAGTGTAGGCACAATCTGTGAAAAAAACTGGCCTAGGAATGCACACAAGAAGCCGACAAATAAAGAAAATGCACCTTAACTACTAGAGCTCCTATTACTCTCTGTCAGACTTTGATAGGAGCTCACAAACAAGAGATGAGAAACTATCAAGACCAACATAGGCAAGCTAATATTATTATGGATAGAAGATCTACTAGCGGATATACTTTTTCATTTGCTTCATCCATGGTGAGTGGGATTAGCAAGAAACAACCTACATTAGCATTATCAAGCATGGAAGCAGCGTATAGAGTAGTAGCATTGACAACTTGCGAGCAAACATGGCTGAGACTACTTCTATGTGACATTGGGGATTGAGACAAATGGAGTTATCATATATTGTGATAACATCAATAGCATTATGCTTGCAAAAGAACATCGTCTATCATGCAAGGACAAAGCATATTAAAGTGTACTACCACTTTATAAGAGAGAAAGCCATGGATGGAGAGATAGACTTGGTACATGTCAAAACAAATGACCAAGTAGCTAATATCTCAACCAAAGCATTGTGTAAAGATAAGTTTTGAGTATTTTAGGAGTGCACTTGGAGTATGATGTCTCCAAGCTCATTCTAAGCTTGAGGGTTGTTGACATATCTCTCATATGATATTGTCATATTATAAATGCCTCAAACAACGTAGTATGCTTAACAATTATGATATTCGCTTGTTTTCGAGATTTAATATAAAAGAGAACAAACACTTAAAGCTGAAAATGAAAATTACTCACAAAATTACAGCCATGAAAATGTAAAAGTAATGGAGACAAGATTGAGGGTTGAAGATGGGCAACCCTCCCCCCCCCCCCTGAAGGAAATGTATTTCTGCTCAGCCCAAGTCCCTTAGGGAAGAGCTCAGTTACAATCAACCTGAGAGTGAGGAGAAGTAATTCTCACTCTCACAAGATCATGCAAAGATGTACAAACACACATGCATTATCTATTATGCAATGATAAGAACTTATTTCTTTACAGTATGAGAGAAGAAAGAGGGGAAATCAACCTTTCTCCATCGTTGATCAGCAGTACATGGATAGGGCTTGCTTCTTGTTGCTAAAATGGAAGAAAGAGCTTGAGAAGGAGGTGTTGTAATGAATTTACAGGCTTGCTGTCCTGTAAAACAGTAGTGATAGAAGAGGGAATATGGAGGAATTTGATAATGGAGAAGTGGGGGATGATGATGGGGATGGATGGGGCCAGTTTCTGGCTATCTGTGGGTGCTGTACATGAGTTTACAGCAAAGAAAAATGATGCTGAATGAAGAAAAACGAGCTCTTATTTATAGGAGAGGGAAGAGCTAGTACAAAAGGGGAAAGTGGAGTAGCACAAGACAAGTGTCCAGCCACATGTCATGAGATGTGACAAGTGGTGGGACACTTGGAAACTTGTGTGACAAGTGTCTTGATACTTGTCTCTTCTCTATGGCCTTCCTTTTTGGGCTGAATACTGTCAAGAATAGAAACAACCAAATTTAGTAAGCATAGTCAGGGTACAGAATTTACTATTTTTAGAATGTCATCCCTTTTTTTTAGAACTAGTATTTTTAGGCTAATTCGAGGCTCCTAAAATTTAGGGACCTCCTAAAATTTAGGAACTCCCCAATATGGGTGTCATGTGAAAGCTTTTTCCGTGTACATCGCAAAAACGGCATCAGAATCTTCATGTGACTTTCCTATGCAAAGAAATGTGCATTTCAAGCTTTCAGCCCACACATGCACATTGTACAAGCATTTCATGATCATGCCATCTTGTTGATTGTAACTATCTGTTCTGGCGGATCTAGCCCACACTTCAAGGCATCAATCCTTTCTGTGTGCGAGTCTAACCCTGATATGCGTGAGTTCTGGTCACAGGCGCCCAATCGGCCATATAGGTGGAAGTGTGAACTATCTTTTCTCTAACCCACCGCGTGGGTCCACCATAACCTGTGACCATTCATCAGTGGTGGCCAGCTCCAATGCACTTTTCTTTATATCTAATTAGTGCAAAGGAAACAAATTTAATAAATCATTATATAGTCAAATTAATGAAAAAGGATACAAATTCTATTTCTATAGAGTTGTGACAGCCCTTTGGCTTTTATTCAGCTGTCCTCAGCTGAAAAGCTTCTTGATATGGCTGAAGAATGTCTGGGTAATCCTTCATGAATCTTCCATCTACCCACTGTGCATCTGTTGTTGGTAGATTCTTGAATTTTAGTAAGAATTTTTGTGTCACAAGGCCACTTCTCGTGGTTTGATCCTTGTGAAACAAAATCTGTTCAGGTTCCAAGAGTTGCTCTGTTTCTTCAACTTTTGGGGGATCTTCAGTAATGGGTTCCTTTGGTTCTGGTCCTATGTAAGGTTTTAGCAAACTTACATGAAAAGCATTGTGTATTTTCCAATGAGCAGGAAGCTCAAGTCGATAAGAAACTTCATTTATTTTCTCAATCACTTTGAAGGGTCCAAAGTATCTACTGGAGAGCTTTGGAAAAGATGAATTTTGACCGGAATCTTGTTTGAGCCTGCTTTTATCAAACTTTAGCAAGACATATTGACCTTTTTCAAAAGTCAAAGGGCTTCTTCGTTTATCTGCTTGCTTCTTTTGTCGCTCTTGGGCAACTTTGATAGTGGCTCAAACTTGATCCATTGCTGTTTTTAAATCTGAAGCAAACTCATCAGCAGCAAAAATCTTATCTTTAGTGCGAATAATTGGAGGAGGAATCACTTTACCCTGTACAATTTCATTTGGAGCTTTTCCTGTGGATGAGTGCACTATATTGTTGTAAGCAAACTCCAATAATGGAAGATATTTCTCCCATTGTGACTTATGTTCACTAACATAAGCTTTCAACATATCCAAAAGAGTGAGATTCATCACCTCTATTTGGCCGTCAGTTTGAGGATGAAAAGCTGAGGAGAACTTTAAAGTGGTTCCCAAATTCTCAAATAAAGCACGCCAAAAGTTACTTGTGAATTTGGAGTCTCTATCTCAAATGATCTCAGAAGGCATACCATGTAATCTGAAGATATGTTGAATGAAAAGTCTTGCAGCTTGTGAGGATTTCAATGTTTTATGACATGTAATAAAATGTGATTACTTGCTGAATCGATCAATTATGACCCAAATCATATCATGACCTTGAGGTGTTCTTGGAATACCTAAGATGAAATCCATTGTGATATATTCCCATGGATCTTTGGGCACTGGAAGAGGTTGCAACAATCGTGGAGTCTTCTGCCTATCATACTTGGATTTTTGGCATACTAGACAAGCCTCAATGACGTTATATGTATCTCTTCGTAATGTTGGCCAATAAAAGTAGCGCTCAATTGCACTTAGAGTGGCTGCCCTCCCTCTATGCCCTGCATAAGGGGGTTCATGACTTTCTTTAAGCACCTTTTGTCAAACAGGAAGAGTGACACAAAGGCGATTGTTCATGAGAAGGTAACCGTCTTTGATGGAATAATTTGGATGAGAACCTCCTTGCTGTAAATTTGACCAAATTGCTGCAAAATCAATATCTTCATCATAAGTATTCTTCATCATTTGAAAATCTTCATGATGAGCCACTGTAATAGTTGCAATGCGAGGCACTCTAGAAAGTGCATCAGCAACTACATTTTGTTTCCCTAGAGTGTACATAATTTGAAAATGAAACATAGACAAGAAATTTTTCCATCTTGCATGTTTCTCTTGCAAATGCTTTTGAGTCTTGAAATACTTCAAGCTCTGATGATTAGTTTTAATAAGGAATTCATTGCCTAAAAGATAATGTTTCCATATCTTCAAAGCATGAACCACTGCTAAGAGCTCCTTTTCATAAATGTCATACCTTTTCTCCACATCATTTAGACGATGGCTTTCAAAGGCTACGGCATGGCCTTCTTGATTTAGCACTGCACCAATACAATCACCGCAAGCATCTGCTTCCATCACAAATGGCTTTACCAAATCTGGAATGATAAGAACAGGTCCAAAAGTAAGAGCTGTTTTCAGCCTTGTGAAGGCTGCCTTCTCTTTTTCCTTCCATTGGAAAGAGGTCTTCTTCTTTGTAAGGTCATGAAGTGGAGAAGCCATATGTGCAAAATGCTTGATGAAGCGGCGGTAATAAGAGCATAAGCCAAGAAACGATCGCACCTCATGTACATCATGAAGATGAGGCCATTCTTGGATTATCTTGATCTTTTCAGGATCCATCTGAATCCCTTCAGAAGAGATGACATGCCCAAGGTAATTTATTTTATGTATGAAAATTTCACTCTTTTTACCATTTACCAAGAGTTGATTTTGTTGAAGTAATTATAGAACAATCTCCAAGTGTGCTGATGATGCTCCTCTTCATTCTTGCTAAAGACAAGAATATCATCAAAGAAAGTACCGACATATTGTCGATGCTCTCTAAAGATGCGCTCCATCATTCGATTAAAGGTGGCTGGTGCATTGGTTAATCTGAAAGGAACCACCAAGAATTCATAAAGACCGTATGAAGTGCGGAAAGCAGTTTTGTGTACATCTTGTGGTATTACCCTAATTTGATGATAACCACTCTTTAGATCAATGCGGCTGAAAACCTTTGAGCCTCCTAGACGATCCAAAATGTCGTCAATTCTGGGAATAGGAAACCGATTCTTCACAGTGATTTTGTTGAGGGCTCGATAATCAATGCACATCCTGAATGTGCCATCTTTCTTTTGAACAAGAAGAACTAGTGAACAAAATGGTGAGCTACTTGACCTAATTAGCCCGCGGTTGAGTAGGTCTTCAACTTGCTTTCTGATTTCTTCTTGTTGAGGAAGGCTCACACAGTATGGTGCTATATTAGGAGGAGAACTACCCAAAATAATATCAATATGATGGTCTTCTGGCCTTTCTAGGGGAAGCTGATAAGGAAGATCTTCCGAAAAACAATCTTTATACTTTTCCAAGAGCTGAAGTCGCTCTTGGTTTTTAGCATTCATATTATCTTTTACATTAGTGACATAAAGCAAACAACATTGAACACAATCCTTAATTGCTCTAGAGACTTGCATATGGCTTACCATAGGTATGGTGTCTCCAGAAACTCCAGCTTGGATCTCGTACTTCTTGCCTTTGTTGGTGAGTTCTACCTTCTTTTTCTGAGAGAAGATGGTTGAATCTACTCTATGATTCCAGGGCATGCCAAGAATCACATCGCAACCATCAAGGTCTCCGATACAGAAGGTATCTTCGTCACTGTAGCCTTGAATTTGAAACTTGAGCTTGCGAATGTAGGGTGTCACAGTCTTCATTGTGTCACCTTCATCGGCATTTAAAGCTTGGCGAACTTCTGTCGGAGTGTCCATCTCTTCATTCTTTAATCCAAGCTCTTTAGCTAATTGCAAGGAAATGACATTTTCATTTGCCCCAAGATCTATCAAGAATAGTGCTTGCTTACCTTGCAACTGTCCCCAAGCTTTTAATAATTTGTGCATCTCTGGAGTGTGAGTTGTATTTGCAACTTGCAACTACATCACTGATAGCATTGATTTTCACTGGCGACTTAGGCTTGTTGTCAAAAACCTTGCTTTATCCTTTGTTTGGACATTGCTTCGCTATGTGGCCTGTTTGTCCACATTTAAAACACTTCCCTTCTTTCATGAAGCACTGCTTTTCTTCTTCAGAAAGTTGCTTTGCTTGTGGGTATAGATTGGAGCGAAATTGAGGTGCATTAGGAGGTGCATAGGGCTTCATCTTCTTTTGATTTGATGGCTGCTTTTGCCGCTGTTTTTGTCCTTCATTTGGGGCTGAATACTCCTCATCATCAGCTACTTTCTTCTTATTATTCTTTTGGAATGATTTGTTGCCATTGTGCTCTATTTCCCATGTCTCAACATGGTCAATGAGTTCCCTGAGACTAGAACAATGATAATGATTAAGAGCAATACGAAGTTTAAAATGCAAACCTCCTTGAAACTTCCTAAGCTTTTCCGAACTGCTGACCTTCTTGAAATGTTGGACCTTCAAAAGTAGCTCCCAAAATCTCTTGGTATAGTCACCAAGTGACTCATTTTTCCTTTGCCAAAGCCGATCCCATTCCATTTTTACATCTCTTTTGAAATGAACAGGAAGAAATTGACTTTGTATCATGCGAACAAAGGACCGCCATGATTTTGGGGCAGCATGATCATATTCCAACCCCGTCCACCAAGTATGGGCTAAGTGGGTCAAATGTAAAGCTGCAAACTTAATCTTTTCTTTTTCTTTATACTTGTCACAACCATACAAAATTTAAAATTGACGAATAAACTTCAGAAGAAGATCAGGATTTCGGGAACCATCATACATACTGAACTTGATCTTCTTTTCAAGTTGAGATAGTGACTTAGTCTTCTTCTTCTTCTTATGCCTTCGTCCATGCCCGAATCTTGAGGTTGAAGATGATGAAGTGCTTGATGGGGATGAAGATGGAGACGAGGGTGAAGAATGTCGACGCCTTTGACGATGATGAGGTCTTCCACAAGAAGGGTTTGACTCTTCGTCACTAGAAGAGGGTCCATTAGAGTAGGCGCCAGATGACTTTGAAGAAGAGGATGAGCTTCGACGCAATCTCTTTCTTTGTCTTGAAGTAGAATGGGACTGCCTCTTTGGACTTCTTGATCGGCTCCTTTCATAGGTATGGCTTTGTCTCCTTGAAGCAGATGGGCTTCTTTCCTTGAATTCTTTGGGATTCTCAAGTTTTTCTAGTTTGAGAAGTTGCTCACGAATTTGTTGATTCTCCTCTCTAAGACTTTGAATGGCTTGAAGGATAGCACTCGACTGATCCATTGAGACTCTAAAAATATGCTCAAGCACTCAATGCAAGGGCTAAAAACAAACAAACTTATAATTGTAAGCACTACCAGTGTTGGGGTAAGGACCGAGCCAAAGCTCTGATACCACTATAAACGCCCCGAACAACGTAGTATGCTTAACAATTATGATATTTGCTTGTTTTCGAGATTTAATATAAAAGAGAATAAACACTTAAAGCTGAAAATGAAAATTACTCACAAAATTACAGCCATGAAAATGTAAAAGTAATGGAGACAAGATTGAGGGTTGAAGATGGGCAACCCTCCCCCCCCCTGAAGGAAATGTATTTCTGCTCAGCCCAAGTCCCTTAGGGAAGAGCTCAGTTACAATCAACCTGAGAGTGAGGAGAAGTAATTCTCACTCTCACAAGATCATGCAAAGATGTAAAAACACACATGCATTATCTATTATGCAATGATAAGAACTGATTTCTTTACAGTATGAGAGAAGAAAGAGGGGAAATCAGCCTTTCTCCATCGTTGATCAGCAGTACATGGATAGGGCTTGCTTCTTGTTGCTAAAATGGAAGAAAGAGCTTGAGAAGGAGGTGTTGTAATGAATTTACAGGCTTGCTGTCCTGTAAAACAGTAGTGATAGAAGAGGGAATATGGAGGAATTTGATAATGGAGAAGTGGGGGATGATGATGGGGATGGATGGGGCTAGTTTCTGGCTATCTGTGGGTGCTGTACATGAGTTTACAGCAAAGAAAAATGATGCTGAATGAAGAAAAACGAGCTCTTATTTATAGGAGAGGGAAGAGCTAGTACAAAAGGGGAAAGTGGAGTAGCATAAGGCAAGTGTCCAGCCACATGTCATGAGATGTGACAAGTGGTGGGACACGTGGAAACTTGTGTGACAAGTGTCTTGACACTTGTCTCTTCTCTATGGCCTTCCTTTTTGGGCTGAATACTGTCAAGAATAGAAATAACCAAATTTAGTAAGCACAGTCAGGGTACAGAATTTACTATTTTTAAAATATCATCCCTATTTTTTAGGACTAGCATTTTTAGGCTAATTCGAGGCTCCTAAAATTTAGAAACCTCCTAAAATTTAGGGACCCCCCAATATGGGTGTCATATGAAAGCTTTTTCCGTGTACATCGCAAAAACGGTATCAGAATCTTCATGTGACTTTCCTATGCAAAGAAATGTGCATTTCAAGCTTTCAGCCCACACATGCACATTGTACAAGCATTTCATAATCATGCCATCTTGTTGATCGTAACGGTCTGTTTTGGCGGATCTAGCCCACACTTCAAGCCATCAATCCTTTCTGTGTGCGAGTGTGAGTTCTGGTCACAAGCGCCCAATCGGCCATATAGGTTGAAGTGTGAACTATCTTTTCACTAACCCACCGCGTGGGTCCACCATAACCTATGACCACTCATCAGTGGCCAGCTCCAATGCACTTTTCTTTATATCTAATTAGTGCAAAGGAAACAAATTAAATCATTATATAGTCAAATTAATGAAAAAGGATACAAATTCTGTTTCTATAGAGTTGTGACACATATCCTATGTATACATGAATTAAAGTAGACAATGCATAAAGTGACTTAAAGGTGAATCCACTTTAGAGATACTCATTATATGTGTGGGGAATGAAAAAGAGACAAGAATGAAGAATGAAGAAGAATAAGATGGATCATTGAGCCCTACCTCTATTACTTGCCTCCCTTCTATTGTGCATCTACCTTGATTCCTTTCAGAGCATTGATCAATTTAATGCCCTCACCTTTTAAAGAACCAAGGTTGGAGCCATTCTTTGACAACATTAGATCCTCACTAGGCAAGAGAGCCATACTCCTATAATAAGAAAAGACGAATAAGGCTTTGATAGCCTCATGATCTTTATTGAGTGATCCATTAAAAGAAGAGTAGATAGAGGCATGTAGGGACCTTGCAATAAAAATAGAATTTTCATTGTGCATGATAAACCAAAAATGTTCGGTTAAACCATGAGATGGTGCTATTTTTGCACTAAGACTTGTGGCCCATGAGATCACATCAACATTTTAAGAAGGGCGTGAGATAGTTGAATATCCCATACACAAACTTTGCATCGAGTTTGTTATCCATATGCTTAGTAGATTTTGTGGAGACACAAACCCCAATGGGTAAGGCACACCTAGTAGCTTCAAATAAGGTCATAGTAAAATGGGCCCATCCAAGAAGAACGTTCTCCTAATTGAGGAGACACCATTATGTGCCATGTTGGAGAAATCTTCTTCAACGGAGATAATGTCATCTTCACTGAGCTAGAGTAATCACATTTCTGAAGGAATATGAGTAGCAAGTGTGAAAACTCCATATACCCATGGTTGATGACCACAAGACTACATATACATTTTGAGCAAGCTATGAGGGATAAAGGAGTCCACATATGACCAACATTTGTGCTTTTTGACCCAATTCAAGGTATCCCATGTAGTATTCAAAAAAGCAACCTCCTCTTCAAAGAATTCCCATAGAACCAAGGCCTTACGCTCATCAAGACCAAGAGATGGAATGAAAATATCCAAGGATTTCTTGAGTTTCGAATTCTCGTCTTGGAAAGGGACATTGAGATTAGAAAAGATATTCCTTATAATAGCTTTGGATAAATCAAGGATGAATCAGACCATTGATTCTAATTTCTAACATCCTCTTTTATAAGTCTATCAAGGCCGCCAAAAAGGGATTTCCATTTTGTCATTACCAACTTAATATGAGATAACGCAATATGATATATTTTCAACTAGCATGAAGTGAATTGCAACAATAGCAATTTTTCAAAATATGGGTTCTACTTAATAGCTACCATATCCAAGCTAATGAGCATTTCATGAAAATCAATAGAGCTAATACAACTCAAATGCCTTGGATGAAAATATAGCCAAGCATGGGAGCATGATGATCACAAAACAAAATATATTGGAACTAGATAAAGGTAAAACTTTAATTATAGGTGATGGATGCTTCAAACCACAACCATTAGCATGTGTGTGCGTGTGCGTGCGCATGCGCATGGGTGCGTGTGCTCATGCGTGCGTGCGTGCGTGCGTGCGTGCGTGTGTGTGTGTGTGTGTGTGTGTACGCTAGCACAAATTAAAAACCAAACTACACATTACAATAGTATGGGAACACTTAGAAAAGCTTACAAGTAAATGTAACTAAGTTAGAGTGTAACCATAAAAACAAGTTGAATATAAGTACACAACAAGATTACAAATGGGCACAAAATGCTTAGCATTAAAATAGACATTTAATGAAATCCAAGAAGATAACAATGTGAGAGTTAGAAGGGTTCATCCTACTACCCACAAAACCAAACAAAAAACTAGTTATTTTAGTGAGAGTTAAAATGGGGTTTGTGTGTTACATGTGTCAAGGAATAAACACAATTGTTATCCATGTCACTAATGCTTACACGATTACCTCACATTTGATTCCATTTGTTGTAAAGGTAAAAGAAGGAGATGAAAGTAGTACTACACTCAAAATAGTTTTTCACAAGACTACAAGAATAAACAGAAAAGGAGGCTTTTATACTTATAGGTTAGAAAAGTGTCCCTTCATATAAGAGAGAAGTGGGTTCAAAAATAGAGAACTAATGTGTAGCCTGTGAATAGGCTTCTAGATGCCTGTTATAAAACCATACAAAAATACATGTAGTATAGATTCCATTGAGAGATCTTCAAGATTTAGTGTATTAAGAACCCACGGGCCACCTCGTAGCACTTCTAGAGTCGAAGCATACAATCAGAACTCTAAGGTATAGGAAAAAATTGCTATGTAAAATCACAAAATTGTACGTTTAGAAATAGATTATGTTTGCAAGTAGGTATCTACATGAAATAGATATAATGATGAGCTAGAGGCAACCAATGGATGCATACGAAGGAGTGACTAAATGCTAGGTGAAAATAGAGTACATTTATAGGGTAGGAAACTAGTTAAATACCTTGAATGACAAAAAAGAAGGCTTGAAAGCCTAGGAGAGAAAGCATTTTTATTAACATATAAAGGAAGAGAATAGTCTTGATCTATGTAGTTAAGATGAAGAGTGGAAGGTAATTTGATTAACATAGTGGGGAAGAGATTAAAAAATTCTAGACTATAGTAGTTGAATGTGTATATGGGAGAGAAAAGAACCTAGCCCATCAAAATAGATATCTAAAGGGAAGAACTATTCACCATCATAATGAGATACCTAATTCACACGTACCAAATTGACAAGTGATCATTACGCAAATAATAAAATTTATACTGTAGGGCAAACTAAACATGGAGGACCCATAGCTACCATGAAATCAAGTATAGAAAAAGGAAATATATAGGACCGGATTGGTTCATCACACTAAGAGTAAGGACAAACTAAAAGAACACACAAGATTAGTCTCTCAATATTAACGCAATGGATGTAGGCAAGAGCTACTGGATGAAAAGATAGGAATTGGGCATCCTTGGAAGACTTCTATGAAGAATCAAGATAGAATTTCTTAGAGTAGCTGTGAGAAGCTATGATTTGTCTTTTATATGTAGCCAAACCAAATTGAAGCGTCACTAGGACACTAACAAGAGAATTAATCACAACATACACTAACATACATCAACATGTTGGGAAGCAAAGATTTTTATCAATATGAATGTTCAATATAACCAGACTAGAGGATTGAAGTCAAATGTCGTAGCCAAGTATAACAAACGTCCATATCTAGTTACAAGAATGTGAAGAGAGGACTACCAAGTTAGGGCATAAGGAAGTGCAAAACAAAGGTTGGATCACAACTAACTCTATGGAGGAGTAATGGTAAATATTGATAGGGATAGTGATCAAAAGAAGTTAAGACCAAAAGAACAATAGTGAGAAAGCACAACATTGAGAAAGCAACAAGGATCAGTCATTGTCATAATATGATAATTAAAACCTATACAAACAAGAAGAAGGCTGTGAAAAATTGACATGAATAGGGACAAGTACCATGATCCTATCTTATCATATTAGAATCAGGAAAGCATCTAAAAATAAAGAAAGAAACGAAAATGTGAGGAAAAATCCATAAATTACCATAGTCAAACCACCTCCCAAGAGATTTGAATGCAAAGCATATTACATAAAATGCAACTACTATAAGTAGAATAATAGTGAGACTGAGCAAATGATTTATGGGAGCATACCATTCTCATCATGGGGCTCATGAGGAACATCCCTGGAGATATGACATCAAATGAATGGAGAGGAACTCTCAATGGAATTATGCAAGCATACCCATGATCAAAAAGAGAAGGTATGGGTATGGACTCTCAAAAACGAGGTTGAAAGGAGGCTATACAACCAAGACTCCACAAAAGACATCCCTTTCAAATGTCATAGCATAGCCCAAATAAAATTCAAATGCATGCTCAAATTTGTGCAAAAGAGTGGAAGCAAGAGGGTAGCAAGAGAATGAAATGCTTTAAGATGTCATAATAATAGGAGATAGCAAGATTTTTGCGAAACGAGAATGCAAACTAGAAGAGATACAAGTTACATCAAAGTGGTGAGTAAGCGATGTCCATGGTTATGAAGGAACTAAGTTGTGGAAGATTAATATAACAAGTTTTTATATTGGTTAAGGGATTTTGAAGTTTTTAATAGCATACCCTTTAAACCTATTAATGAACCTATTACGAAGGATTGATAACCCAATCCAGTAAGGTTCATCTCACGAAGATGAATCCATCTACTAATGAAGCTTTAGCCTCTTCTAAATTGAAGGGCTTAGCTAGAATATGATTCAATCCTTTAGAGATCAAAGAATGTAACACATGGCCTTGGATGATTTCCAATTGAGTGGTACTAACATGAGAGGAGTTTTGAAAATAAAAAACCTTACTCTATCACTAACAGTTACAAGTGGTATGAACCTTTGTAAATGTAGCTAGGGGTGATACAAAAAAGTTTGTAAGAAGGTGGGATTTTCCTAGCAAAAAGTACATCCTCTAAAATATGAGTTTGCAAATGGAGGTCAAGCAAGTAGAAGAACTCTTGAAAACTAGACTTAGGGGAGATCCATTCCAAAAGGGCAATAGACAAAGTAATATGTATGATAGTTCTTTTAAGTTGGGTTTTCCAAATATCCAAAAAACCATGTGGCTACCAAACAAGAATTTTCACCGTCAAACAAATAGCAACTTCTTTGCCATTGAGTTGTAATTCTCCAAGTTCACACCTTTTCTCTTCAAGCCTAGTGAAGTAGTACACTTACTATTAGATCTTTCTAATGAAATAAAGAATGATCTTGTCCTAAATTTTTTGGTTTTATAGAGCCCTTAAGGCCAGCTTCTTCCTCTAGAAGAGGATTCAAAGGTCCTATGTACTTGTGAAAAAGTAGAATTGTTTGTAGTCTTTGGCAGATTGAGGTAGCACTCAATCAATTTGACACCATCAACTTTTAAAGGACTAAGAAGGTTGGAGCCATCCTTTGACAACTTTAGATTCTTAGTAGCAAAGAGGACAATACTCCTATAATAAGAAACTATAATAAGATTTCCAACTTAATATCAACTAAAACAATATGATATATTTTCAACCCGCACAAGGTGTCCAATTACAACAAGAGGAGGTTTTCAAAATTTGGTTTTGGCTAACCCTATCCAAGATAATGGGCATTTGATGAAAACCAATAGAGCTAATATAGCTCAAGATGCCTTTGATAAAACTAGGAGCGAGAAGCCAATCCTTATAGCCAAGGACTAATAGGAACTCATGCAATCATGACACTACAAAACAAAACATCCTAGAACAAGATAAAGGTCAAACTTGTGTGCGCGCGCGCGCGCGCGTGTGTGTGTGTGTGTGTGTGTGTGTGTGTGTGTGTGTGTGTGTGTGTGTGTGTGTGTGTGTGTGTGTGTGTGTGTGTGTGTGTGTGTGAAGACCAAACTAGACTTTGCAATAGTTTGGGCACACGTAGAAAAGCTCACATGTAAACTTAATGAACTTAAGAGTGCAAGCACTAAAATAGCTTGAACGCACACACACACACGCACACACACACGCACACGCACGCACGCACACACACACACAGAGCAAATTACAAATGGGTACAAAATGTTTGGAATTGAAATAAAAGTTGAATGAAATTAAATGGAATTATTGTTGCATATGTTAATACAATAACCAAATATAAATAATCAAGTCGAATATTAAAGAAAAAATAATTATCAATTTCTCACCACAAAATATAATCAAAACTACATTATAACCAAATGAGTGGATGGATAATAGAAGCAACCCACCCACAAAGTTCCCGCTCCTCATCATCAAATAATGCACTTATATGTGCCATTGAAGTGGAAATCTAAGGATACATATTAACTACATTATTAAACACATGGAGTGTTTGTTGCTAATTGATCATAAAGCAATACTTGCAATGTTGAGATTAGAAGGAAAAGATACACCACAAATTTCAATCCTATTTGGAGATAAGAAACATATATATACTTTAACAAAAGCAGCTATAATAAATTTCAATGTGCAAAGCACTATCTACTTTCATGAATGTTATGTGCTTCCTCCTCAACTCCCTCTAGCATTGGGTTGTGATTGGTTCCATGAAGTGAAAAGAAATATCTACTTGAATGACAGAACGATCCAACTTTTAATAGGTAAAAGGATGCTTTGTGATGGTTTTCATCTCTTTTACTAATTGGTTGGTATTTTTATTGTTATGAAAATAGCCAAAAATTTGAAAAATACTAAAATGGTCCAACAAATAGATAAAAATACCAAAAATGGTTTTAAATTTGCAGAATTATTCTCAATATATTCTTTATCAAAAAACAAACCCTCTTCATCAAAATTCATAAAAACATCCATCATTAAGTGTGATTGTTGCATGTTAGAAGCACCAAGTTGGCATCAATACACCTATACTTGTGTTCTAGTGTGTGATAAGGATACAAATAATAAAATAATATCGAAATGAAATTATTTTAGTCTCTTTTGGTTATTAAAGCATTATTAGGCTCTAGTTTGTGGCTATATGTGTATGTTATGGTAGCACGAGACCAGTGGACTTAGTGCCATGAGTTTGCAACATCATACTATGGCATAGTCTTACATGCATGGGAAAAAGAAAAGATATAGTTTTTAATGTACACACTAGTTCCTGAATGGTTTTTGGGGCACGAAATTTAAAAAACAATGGAAATTTTGCTTACAACTCATCCTTACCAAAATAGGAATAAAATATATCATTGCTCTACTCAAGAAGCACCACATAGTAACTCTCTCTACCTCTCCTTCCATAACCTCTGCTCTAGTTGAACATCATGTTAACACATTAAAGCACCGCTCGAGATGGCATAATTGACAATGTGCAACATAACCATGAAAAAGACCCATAGATAGCCAAACTATATCTAGTTGAAAAAGATTCCAAGGGAATGACATTTTTGCAATGATCAATGTTCATTAAATAAAATAGCACAATGTCATTTATCCAATGCTTAAAATATATGCTCTAGTTGATGAGTTGAAATAATCAAATATTTATGTCTCTAAATTTAGCTTTTAGCTATTGGCAAGCTCTAATACATAAGCAAGATCAACGAAAAACAACTTTCCACACTACATAAATTCAACGTAATGTCTTTTGGGCTTTCAAACAATCCAAGTTCTTTCCAATAATTTGTTTATAAACTATTTTCTCATCTTATTGCTAATAACGTATTAGTAGTTTACTTAGAGGATATTTTGATTTATATATAATCATGGGAAACACATTTGGACAAGTTTTAAAAGGGATCAAACTCAATAAAAATTCTTACAATTCATAACAAGGAATGATTTCAAATTGATCCAAAGTGGATGCAACAATAAAAACAATTCACAAAATCCAAAAATGTAAAACATCTATAATGTTTTCTAGACATACTAATTTTTTAAGTCATTTTATATCTTTATTAGTGAAATTAACAACCCCCCTCCATAAACCATAAGAAAAAATCACATTTTGAATGGAGTAGCTGTGGGAGCTTTCGCTCAACCGCCAAGACCCACGGACCACTTATTGTTTCAAGTGTTACAAGCGAGCTCTAATGGCTATCTCTCACCTAGCCGATGCGCTGTCGATCCAACGAGTGTAGTGAGCTTACCTTGATGCTTGATCGAGCACCCTCCTCTCTCTTGCACTTCGGTAGCTCCATGATTCTTGATGCTAGCTCAAGCATCCTCAAGCCTCCTCCATCTCCAAGCTCCATCCTCCATAGCCGCACGCGCAAGAGAAGAGAAGAGAATAGAAAAGAAGAAGAGAAGAGGAGATGGTGAAGAGCTTCACCCTCTTGATCCCTCACTCCCACACACACTCACTCCCTCACACTCTCACACTCCCTCTCTCAAGAGCACACACAAGCAAGAAGGAGAGAAGAAGAGAGGAAGAAGAAGACTCTTTTTTCCACACACCAAAGAATGAGCTTCTCATTCACTTTTCAACTTTATATACAAAGCCCTAAATCCTTTCTGGGCGGTCATCCCCTTTTCCCTCTTTTACATGGCCGGCCGTAGCCTAGGCCCTTTTTCCCATTTTCCACCATTCTAATTTATCATATTCCCAACTAATGCATACACTTTGCACAAGAGCGAGCCTGGCACTCTTTTACAAAGATTCGGGGGCGCTCCCACATTTTAATGGTGTGTCCTTTTTCGCTTTTGTTGTCTCAGGCCAACACTGAGGCTTTCTGAGGGTCATGCCCGAATATTTAAATTTTTCGGGGACTGGTTACCGGTCAAGGCGCCTTTTTCTGCTTTTACCCTGCGCCTTTTGTGCTATTTCCATTTTTTCCATTTTTCGCTCCTCTGTGCTGCGGAAAACACGGTAATATTATCCCCCTCCTAGCCAAGTGCCAGTCCCATGGCACTGCAATGGGACGTAGTGGCTAGTTAGGTCGGCTGCTAGGCGGAACAGGTAGGTGGGTGACATTGCTTCCAATGTGGTTGGGTGAATGATAGGTGATGGAGTTTAAGGACGATGACCAGGAAAGATTCCGGCGTGCTTTAGGCTCCATGAAGATACTCGGCATCTTTCACACTGTTGTAGCGCCCCTTATATAGCCGGTCATCTTTTGAGTATCAGAAACGCTTGAAGCAATAAGCAATCCCTTAGGAGGATGGTATTGGAGGGATTTATTCTGGAGAAACCCCCCGAACGTTGTATGCCTTGAAAATCCGGGGCTTTGATTGAAGATCCTTGTCTTTGAGTTGAAGGTCTTCAGTTTTGAGTTGAATGTCTTCAGGCTTGTGGAATCAATAAGCGATCCGTAGATCTTGAGGCGTTGGGCATGGATCATTGGATGATGAGATTCCAAGATCTATGCCAATGGCAGTTCTACCTTGACTTGGTTCAATTATGGTAGCCATCAGCAGGCAGATGGCTGGATGCCGGCACATAAAAAGAAGTTTTGGTCATTAAAGGATGTCGTGGGTGATCCTCTTTTGCGGGTAGCCATTTCTTGAAACTCGAACATAACCTGCAAGAAAAGTTGTGCACTCCTTAAGGGGTGTGTCTGTCTCGCCGTGTAGTGTGTGGTGCCCGTGGTAGTGGAACTGGGAGATGGGTCTAACCTTGGGCAAGCCCTAGGTAACGTCCCACACTTGAGGACCCAGTTCGTGCTTCGTAGGAGGTGTTAAATGATGTGGATCTAGGACATGACACAAGCTATGGTGGATCAAAGATGTAAACCAAGTTCATAATGACATGGACAAGTAGAGACAAACTATTACACAAGTGAATTAGGTTCCAAGATAGATTAGCTTGGACTCATAAACACAATCTTGTGTAGAATTGACAATGACAAGACACTTAACTAAAAGTACCAAGCATCATGATATTGTGTTCATTTCATAGTCAAGTACAATGCTTTATAGGCTTTGAGTTATTCCACTCTCCTCACTGTGCATATGGGTTTCAGGACAGCTCCTCTTGGAGCATACATCATTTGTCTATTTCTCAACACCCCCCCTCAAATGATGAGTCCCTACACTTGCTGGCTTTTGCCCCCCCTTCATGATAACATGGCCCGGAAGACTAGCTCATAGGCAGCCTAGTCAAGTTAAAGCTTGAGACTTTACATCTTGGCAAGGGTTGTACAAATCAAATTCACTAAGGAAAAAGAAAGATCCACTGTGGGAAAAACATATGAAAGATACAATGAAAGTTCTTCAAAACAATCTGTCAGAGTTGTTGATAGTAGTGGAAGAATATTCTTCTTCTTCTCTTTCTTCCATGTATTGGTTCTGGTGATGATCACTTTGCAATTGTTGGGCTCTCTTCTTGTGGAAACATTCACTGGCTACATGGCCAGTCTTACCACAATAGTGACATGTAATCCGATCCTTGTTATTGTTGTTGATGAATCCTCGACCTCTTCCTTTAGGTCCAGCAGCTCCTTTGGTGTACAAAAGATTTTCCCTAGATGATGAGACATTGTCTTTTGCATTCTTGGTTTTTACTTTGCCTTCTTCATCGAGTAGTGAGTGCTCAATATCTTTAAGTGTGAGGCTTGGAACATTACTCAAAGTGGACACAAGATTTTCATATGGATCCTTGTTTACACTTGCAAGCAGTACGGCTATTGCTTCATCTTCCTCAATATTCTTTTTAAGAGATGCAAGTTGAGTTTTTAAACTCTTAAACTTATTAATGTGTATGGTCATAGAAGCACTGTCTTTGATATCCAGTTTATAAAACTGCATGAGAAGTTTTACCTTTGAATTCTTTGCTTGAGTACCAAACATTTTATCAAGTTCCTCCCAGGCGGTTCTAGCATTTCTAATGCCAGATATATGATGTAACACGTCATCACTTAGTCCCCAGGCAATGATGCCTAGTGCCTTATTATTTATCTTCTTCCATTCTTTGGATTTGAACTGTTCTTCTTCAACGAACCCGTCTTCATCATCTTCCTTCTTGTTATCTGCATCATCTTCAAACAGGTCCCACAAGTCTTTCCGCATTAGGTGATACATGGTCTTTTCCTTCCAGGCATGGAAGCCTTCTCCATTGAATTTTGCTATTTGCTCAAGTTCTGCCATGTTGAGCAGCTCCAATTAACTGAGAAAAGACCAGCAAGGGGGATTTGTGAAGTGTCACAAGGAGGTTAGTGTCAACTGACACTAGTTGAGTATCAATAGATACTATTCTTGAACTTAGTATTGAATGTCGGTGCTTGATCTTCTTCTTGCTTGTTGATTTGAAGTGTCAATCTTGCTGGGAACTGAGTTCAAACTCAGATAAGAGTGGCAGTGTGTGTCCTCAGTTGAAAGGAATGAGAAATTGAAGGAAAAATGAGCTTACACCTTGATGGCTATGGCTTCCTGGATTAGGGTTTTGACCCAGGCCTGGTTTTTTCCAGATATCTAGAGCTAGAGTTGATCATTTTGGAAACTTTTTTTATGGAAATGTAGCTTACTCCATGCTCTACAAGAGCCCCATGATAATCGTCAACATCGTGTACTGCAGTCCGCGCGCAGATCAGCGAAACGTAACCAGGCGCAGATATGGCAGCGACGTCGAATTTTAGCAATGCCAGGCTTGTAGGTATCCAACATCAGGCTTAGATGTGATAGGCAGAAGCTCCTTGAGTAGAAGAACAATCCTCTTGAAGAAAGCACACTGAAATATTGCCTGCTTTGAGAGATATGAGAGCTCAAAGTGAGGTATGTCCTGCAGGCCACAAACTGGGGCTATGGCAGCAACTGACAATAGTGACAATGCTGAGGTCCAGATAGACAAATCTCATGGATTGATGTGATACAGGGAAGATTTGTGAGGTGGAGAACAACTTTCCAGAAAGAAGCTCAGAGAGATTTGGTATGTGGAGTGAGATACAGGAGCTTCAAGATTACAGGGTGCTGCTGGCTATGGCTGCCACAAGGTCCAACTGAGATTTGAAGTTGAAACTGAAGATATGAGCTGAATGTGGGCTGGTTAGAGATCACTAGAGATGAAGGGAGACTAGAGATTTAGAGTGTGAGCTGTGCCATGCCCAACTGGGCTCTGATACCATGTTAAATGATGTGGATCTAGGACATGACACAAGCTATGGTGGATCAAAGATGTAAACCAAGTTCATAATGACATGGACAAGTAGAGACAAACTATTACACAAGTGAATTAGGTTCCAAGATAGATTAGCTTGGACTCATAAACACAATCTTGTGTAGAATTGACAATGACAAGACACTTAACTGAAAGTACCAAGCATCATGATATTGTGTTCATTTCATAGTCAAGTACAATGCTTTATAGGCTTTGAGTTGTTCCACTCTCCTCACTGTGCATATGGGATTCAGGACAGCTCCTCTTGGAGCATACATAATTTGTCTATTTCTCAACAGGAGGTGCGGTGCAAGTCTTAGGGTGACAGGTCTGAAAGTCCTGCCCTTGATGTGTCCTAAGTGTGAAGTGGGAAGGGGGCTAAGGGGAACCCTAGGTGCAGTGATTGTGGTGCTTTTTTTTAAATTTATTAATAAACATAAAGAGGCATATACATGGAGACATGTGATACAAGGGCATGACGGAGTTTACTCCTCGTCATCCGAATGGCGGGTAGGGGATGGCAGAGGGCGGGGTGCCTTGTTAAGGAATCTACGACTCAACAAGTAGCCCTTGAGGTTGAGGCGGGTTTTGAGAGGGGTGGTAGAAAGGAAGGGATGGTTGCACTGGGTGAATTTGCTATCGCTCATATCTTTGAGCAGTGCAACACAGAAAGATGGCAAGAGAGAAGCGTGCATCATGAGGGGAGTCATGGTGCTGCTATCTATGGCGTTGGGGTCGAAGTAGAGGGGTGGGAGGTGGTGTTCTTGGGGTGCGGGCTCTTGGTGGACTAGGATCCTAATTAGTCTAAGATAATTACAAGTGGTTATGAAGGCGGGGTCAGGACAGGAGGTGAACTCGCTAAGAAATCTATCTATAGAGCTGTACAAATCAGGGAGGGTGAAGAGAAGGGCATCCCTATGGGAGGTGCTATTGGTGTTATAGATAATGGGAAAGTCGAACCTGCCGTGGATGGACGGATTAAAGTCGACCCCTACCCTTCGAGGATACGGCATAAAAAGAGGGTAGTTTCTCTCAGAAGGGAGGGTGTTGCAAAATGCCATCCACGCGTCAAGGTTGACGTCAAAAATGTGTCTTCTCCAGATGGGTTGGCAATTATAGTCTTCCACTGATCTAGGCACCTGGAGGACTTCATCCTGCCAAAATTTGCGGTCCTCGGCTCCCCAAGCAGTTGGATGGGCCTCACGCTCCGCTAACCACTTGGCCTTGAGCCTTGCACCCATAGCGATGACGTCATTTACAAGTTGAATGGGCAGTACTCTGTTCAAGGTAGCGGGAAACTCAAAGCGCAAGTCGAAGGGGTCGCGGTTATATTCCTGTTGTTCCCAGATAATCAATTCAGCATGGAATTCAGCAAGGGAATCTTGATGGCGCGATAGGAGAGGGGCAGGCTGTCTTGGAATAGGTCTAACATGCAGCTTTTTCCTTGCCTTCTCTACCATTTCTTTCCTGCGGTTAGCCTGGGCTGCTCTTCTCTCAGCAGACGTATCAGGGGGCTGCACGTCCGCTTGTTGTGGCTGAGGGGGTGGTGGGACGTATTCCTCCTCCTGAGGTCCGAGATCGAACTCCGGTTCACCCCCTTCTGCTTACACGTCTTCTTGTGCCTTCGCCTCTATGAAACCGAGTTCATCTATTTCCTGCGTCGTCAGGCCTACCTGTGCAAGATATCTTCTTTGCTCCTCTAGGCTCTGCGGCGGGCCTCCTCGCTGCAACGGCACGTGCAGGCCTGCTGTTAAAGCTCTGCATGCAATGGTTAGTTTCTTCTGCAGCTGATCATTGGCTTCGTTTCCTTCCAGTCTAGTGGAGTGGAGCAATGTATTGAGGAAGGTATGCTGCTGGGCTATCATGGAGAGTTGGGCCGCCTCTGCCTGATTCTCAGCCAGCACCCTGTTTCCTTCGACTTTGGCTAGCCGACGTGCCAAGTCCCATATTCTCCCCTCATTGTGATCAGCCCATTTTTTTGCTCTTTTTTCCATATCTTCCAGGCTCTCCCCCTGATGGAGAGTCATAGCCATGAGTTGTTGCTGCTCGGCCTCGAGCTCACGGTGCAGGTGGGACTGCTCCTGGCGTTCATCGGCAATCTGTACATTGAGCTGGTCCAGCTTCACCTGCATCCTTCGCACCTACTCTTCCCTTAACTGGTCTAGCTCTATAGCCTCTTGTCTGATCTTGTCAAGTTGGCTTTGTGCTTCCAGGTTGACTGCAGATAGCTGATCATTCTTGCGCCGAAGGTGAGCATTGGTCTCCCTCTCCCCGTTGAGACGCTCCATCAAGATTTTTCTCCTTCCTTCCCAAGTAGCATCACGTTCCTTCAGGGCCTTTAATTCCTCTGCCTCCTTATTGCTGGCTTCCTCCCTAAGCGCAGCGATTTCATTGTTTGCTTTGTTCTCTCCAGCTGGAGAGCAGCTCGTGATTCTCGTTCTGCTGCCAGCTCCTCCACGGCTGTCCTCCTTTCTTTCCTGGCCCTTTCTAACTGCGAGAGCAGCTCCTCAACATATTCGTCGTATTGGCCTGCTGGAGATGGGGGGTGGGGCATGGTGGTGGTGGTGGTGGTGGTGGTGGTGGTGGTGGTGGTGCTGGTGCTGGTGACAACGTCTTCCGTTTTCTGCCTCTTCAGCTCCGGCCTTGGCTCCAGTTTAGCCGTGGCTGCCCTTTTGACTCCTGATGCTGGGGTGGCCACAGCCGCTTCTCTTGCCAACTCCCGTTCCACTAGGAATTGTAGCCAAGTGACCACATTGCTCTCATCGACTTTTGGGGTGGGACCTTGTGTAGCGGTGGCAGTGGGTGTCGTCATGATAGGAGTGGCTGGCATGGGAGGTATGAAGAGGGGGAGAGTTGGCATAGTCGAATCTTTCCCTTTTCCTTCTGCTAGGGGCGGGGGTGTGACTTCCGGCACACTGGTACTGGAACCAGGTGCCTCTGTTCGGTGCGGGCACTCCGAGTCTTCCTCGTCTCTTTTGTGCTGCTCCTCGATGGAGCGACGAGTGGCCAGCTCGAGTTCTTCCTCTTCCTTTCTTCTCAGCTCCTCCTCGGTCTTCTTTTTTCTCTCCTCCTCATCCTTGACTAACTCCCTTCGAGCCCTCTCCAGATCTTCCTTCTCTTTCTTCTTTCGCTCCTCTTTTCTTTTTCCATGCAGGGCTTTGGTTCGTTGTTCCGTGTGCCTCTGTGGGGTGCCCTGAGATTCTCCCTCTTCGTCTGCGTCAGTCTCTATTTGATTTGACGACCTTCGTTGTTTTTCTATGTAAGGCAGGGATTGTGACGGCGACTCGTCACTTCCTTCATCGCCTCCCTTCTTGTTTTCTCCTTCTCGTCCGTGCCCGAGTGCTTCTTGAATGATTGCCGTAAGGACACCTCCAAACCCTATGGTTGAGGCTTTGGAGGATGATGCCTTGCGGGTTGATCGGGACGACGAGGACTCCCCTCCCACGACTCTTCCTCCTGTTGCCAGGGCCTTAGCCGAAGCCTCGATGGTTTTTCTTACAAACCCATTAAGGTTCACCTCATCCAGCGCTTGTGCCGCGATGCTGTCAAGCGGAGGTACATTGATTCAGCTCATTATGCTGTTGTACCTCTAGCTTGAGAACAAGGCGTACACCATCTTTGCCTGCAAATGGATTTCTGGGTTAGGGATGTCCGCCAGGCTAATTCCATCATTGGTATGGACCTTCACCTTGTCCATTCCCAACATGGCATAGATGTCTCTTTTCGGCTTTCTTTCTACCTTATTCGTGAGCCCTAATGCCCTTTCCACCAACTCGGGGGTCAGCTCGATCTACACATGTCTGGTGGCTTCATTGTCACGCACCGTGATGGTGCCTCTCTTCCTATTGAAGGTGTGCAAGAAATCAGTGCACTGGGTGTGATCCACCCTCTGGCCCACTACGTCCAGGTACTTCTATAGGTGGCACTGCTCTATGATTTGGCGTACCGCCGGCTCTTCGATGGCCACGTCTTCAAGGTTGAAGACGTGGCGGAACTTTAACTAGTTGAAGGCTCTCGTTTCCACCGTGAGGCCATACTTTACTTGTTCCTCCTCCGAGAAGGGGAGCTTGCCCGCTTTGTCCTGGCTTGCCATGATCGCCACCTGAAAGTTCAGTTATTTTCACTTTTAGTGCTTTTGACAACTAATTTGCTGAAAGAATAAAAGCATAGCAGATTTTATTGAACATAGCCTTAACTTTGCCTTTCAGACTTTTACCATCACCTCTTCCCCGTGCATTTCAAATTTAGCTGACGTTTCACACTTGGTTTACTTTTTAAATTATATTTTGTTTATTTTTTGCATTCCACTACATTCCACCTTATTACCCCTTCCCCCTTTGGAAAAGAAGAATCCGTCCCAGGATTGGAGGTTGCGAGGCCAAGGGCTTTCAGCATAAAGGGCGTCGCTCTATTTGTACAAGAGCCAAGCGTAGAAGTTGGGGTTATATTCCAGTTGAGCGACGCGGTCCAAATCAAAGGTTCGAATCCCTACGTGTGTGATGTATGTGAGGACATCTATGAGGAAGTCACCAGATTCGACTCGACTTGCGATGTGGAGCTCTTCCTCTGTTAAGAGGCGGTCAAGATAGGGATGCCCCGTGATATGCTCGTCCATGGGTCGGCCCCGAAGAGTGGTTAACACTCTATACAAGGTAGACACGACGTAGGTGGGATCATACTCTACCGTTTTAATGGCTCGACGTTGGTCATCATGCGACATCCGTCAACCTCCCATTGCAACCTAAGAGCGTACCACTACCTCAAGAAGGGTCATCCAGTATCAACAAGGTGGGATAACCTTGCAATCTCTTGGTCAGTGATAGCAGAAGTGGTCCATGGATCATATGACGTGATGAGACATTGCTTAATGGCTTGCTCTTTGGAGACCTCGCTACCGAGCAACTCAGCAGCAGAGCGAGAAGCCTGTGCAAAGGCGAATTCGAAAGTCTCCCAAGAGCAAGGCATATTGCGCACTTCTGTTGCAAAGGGTTCCGCTAATAGACCCAAGTCCAAGCGTCATAGCTAAGGGCTAGTGACACAAAGGTGGCATCGAGTCGTTTGATGCAGTCCACCACATCATCTCCGGTGTCCTCCGCAAGGTCAGTGGCTAGTGCTAAAAATGACTTCCGTTCATAGGAGGGCGTAAGGCCGACGGGTGGTTGAGGTTTGCTAGAACTAGAGGCTCTGACAGTACATAGTTGCGGTTGGGAGTCTCCTTGAGCCAGCAACCGGGCTCTGTTTGTAAGATGGGTGGGTTAGGGTCAGTCGCAGCAGCTGGGTCCAGAACGCGAGATCAATTACTCCCATAAGAACTTGGCAGTCGTCCTAGCGTCGTTTTTTCGTGTGGCTCTCGCCTCTGCCCATTTCGTGAGGTAATCCATGGGGCCACCACAATGTACTTGGCTTGTGAGTACTGCGATGCGGGGCTGATTGGTCCTATGAAGTCAATTCTCCATTTTTCGAAGGGTTGGCGAGCAATAATTGGGGTTAACTCCATTTGATCCTTATGAATCGGGACTTTTGTCCGTTGGCACTCGTCACAATGCTTGACGAATCGCTTGGCGTCGCGGAAAAGTGTGGGCCACCATAGTTGGGACTGCAACACCTTCCATGCTGTCGTGTCTCCGCTAAAGTGTCCTCCTGCAATGCCGTTGTGCGCCTCTAAGAGCACATCGTGCATCTCATGCTCACACACGCACCTACGCAGCAATCCGTCTTGCCCCAGCCTATAGAGTTGGCCTGCAATCAGAGCTGGTAGGGCTGGATCTTCATGATCAAGCGTCTAAGTCATGCCTTTTCTATTGGTCGCTCAGGTAGTCCGTGCTCGAGCACTTGGACTATGTCATCTGCCCAGTATGGCGTCAGATCAGCCTTAAATAGATCTCTCGCTGGACAGGTGGAATAAGTGGGCGTCAGGTAACTCGTCAATGATGCCTTGTCCAGCGGCTTCTGTGGGTATACGGGACATGTGATTAGCCATGTAATGTTGTTTTCCCTTTTGTATCACCACGGAGAAATCGAACTCTAGGAGCAGGAGGAGCCATCGAGCTATGCGTCCTATAGCACAAGGTTTGTTCACTAAATAGAGCAGGGCTTGATGGTCCACGAAGAAGATGAAAGGTGTGGCCAATAGATAATGCCGAAATTTCTTCACAGCTAACACTATGGCTAATCCCTCCCTTTCTGTTGTCGAATAATTCATCTCTGCCTCAGTGAGTTGTCTGCTAGCAAAGCTCACTGGGTAATCTAAGTTATGCTCACCAGGTTGGCACAACACTGCCCCCATGGCAAACTTAGAAGCATCGATGTGTACGTGGAAGGTAATGGTCCAATCTAGGGCTCGTAGAATTGGTGTTGTTGTCAGAGCCTTTTTCAATTCCTCGTATGCCCATTGGCATGCCTCGGTCCACTCGAAGACAATCAGCAGCTTGTACAATGGCCTGGCGATCAGCGCGTAGTTCAGCACAAACTGCCGATAGTATCATGTGTGACCTAAGAAGCATTGAAGGTCAACAATAACCCTGACCTTCGAGAAGTCAGTGGTTGGCAATGCCCTTCTTTGACACCACGTGTCGTAAGATGCATCCGTGCTTCACCCAAAACTGACACTTCAAGGGGTTCAAGGAGAGACGATATAAGCGGCACCGTTCAAAGACTGCGCGGAGTTTGTCTAAGTGTTCGATCCAGGTCGAATGGACACACAGATCGCCGACAAAGACCTCTAACTCCTTGCGAAGCATGTCCTTAAAGATGGTGCACATGAGACGTTGAAAGGTGGCAGGGGCATTGGTCAACCCGAAGGGCATAACTATGTATGCAAAGACGCCCCACTCCGTGGCAAAGGCGGTATCTGCAGGATGCACTTGCACGTGGTTGTACCCTGAGAAACCATCCAGAAAACTGTAGGCTTCCTTGCCTGCCACCCTCTCAAGTATGTGCTCGGTGTAGGGCAATGGATAGTTCTCTCTCTTCGTAGCAACGTTCACCTTCTTGTAATTGACGCACACTCGAATTTTGCCGTTCTTCATCACAATGACTATGGGTGAGACCCAGTCTGTGTGCTCAATTTCGTAAATGAATCTAGCTCTCATCAGCTTGTCAATTTCCTCTTTGACAGCATGAGCCTGTTTTGGATTCATGGGGTATGGTCCGCTGCTTGACCGGCGTTACATCCGACGTCATGGGTATGTTGTGAGTCACAACACTCGGATTTTTGTATTTTCGAATAAACAAAAGACAGTTTCCTAAATTCCTCCTCTCATGGCTCTTTTCCGTGCGCGCCAAACCGACACTTCATCTAGATTTATTTTTTCCGAAAACACTCCACGTATTTTGTCCAATCTCTCAGTGGCAGGCGGCCGCGCAGAAGCTTCATTAAATTCGTCTCTACCCTTTTTCCGGAATGCCCAGGGCGCTGGGCCCTGGCCACGGACCGCCCCTTTGGAACCGGCCCTTCCCCCCCGAGTCCCCGGGGCCCCAAAGGGCGAGGCGAAAATGTGTATTTTTTCCAACCAAGATTCTCCAAAACCCGGTTGAAATTGCGGCTTGTCTTGATGAAAACCGGTTACTATTTTTATATTTTAGTACCCCCCGTAGCTCTTCTAAGGACCAGGCAAATATGTCTATGTACTCCCGCAAGAGAGCAACAAGACTCAACTCTTCTTTACCAGTCAAGTCATCGGCAATGAACACTTGTCGGGGTGTCTCCGCTTCCAGGGCTAGGTCTACCTCCTTGACCTTGGCTGGTCCTTCGATTGGTTCGCTCGTCTGCCCTTGACGCTTGGCACCTAACAGAACCACTACCCTTTCCCCTTTTTTGAATTTAGTGAAGCATTAGGGAGGTCTTGCGGCTTCCGCTGTTCTTCTAATCGTGTATCCCTGGGGTGCTTTGCCTTATCCTGCCTCAACCATCTTCACCTCAGGTGGACAGGTAAGTCCCCCTTGGTGCGTCTGGTCATGGGCGGCCTAGGGATCTCTGGGTCACTATCCGAAGTAACTTCCGATTCAGAGTCAAACCCTCCATCTTCGCTAGAAGAGGTGGTCTCCCCTGGTAGCCGCAGTTCAGATGGTGATTCGGTTCTAAGTATTGATATCGTTTCTGGTTGGGCTAGGCCTGCTTGCTCAAGATCAACGGCTCCTATGCATTCCAACCAAGCACGATCACATTTCATGCGCATGACTCCTTGCTCCATTCTAAGGGCCTGCCTTTTCTACGGCTTGGTGTCTGCTCGTATCTGCTCAATTTCTCATCCTTCAGTGTCGTATTCTATGGTATCCACTTCACCCTCACTCTCATCACTGAAGGATTGGCAGTCTTCGTATTCATCGTAGGAATCTTTGTCATTCGACTGCTCGTCGTCTCCTAGGGCTTGGTATGCCTCGTATCATTGGTCAGGAACCAGGGCCCAATTATACATGAGGTTCAACTCGTGCACCCTGGTCCATTGCCACTTGGAATCCTCTAAGAGGTCCTGGAGTGGTTTGAAGTTGGCAGCTGGGTTGCCAGCCAGCTGGTCCGTTAGGTATTCCAATACCCCCTGGAGTTCCCTTTTGTTGGATGGCACTTGAAAGGTAACAGGCTTAGGCCTTCCATGGAGGCTTGCTGCCATCATGTAGACTGGTGTAGAGAGTGCTTCGTTGGTCTTGCCGATCATTTTGATAGCCTGCTCATATGCCTCATGGTCTGAGAATGGCAAGTCAATTGTAGCGAGGACGTGCATCCAATCCCGCTCATCCTCTGGGCATGGGATATACTTGGTCAAGGACCCATAGGGCTTCTTGACCTGAGTGTTCCCTTTGAGCATAGCAGAGATGGCGTCTAGGTCAACTGGTGAGGTCTTCCAAGTGTCCATCTCTATTCTTACAGCGTCAGTTCTATTTCCAAGGAAGATCAAGCCGTTACCCCAATCTTCGATGACTCTAGCGTTGCGCATCCAGGGTCGGCCTAATAGGACATCGTAGTCTACTCCCTTCATGATTATAAAGTCGACAGAGAACTGGACACCTGCAATCTTCACTGGCCAATTCTTCAGTACCCCAAATGGCTTCACTCTCATACCGTTTGCTAGCGTGATGTTAAACCTAGCAGCTTCAACAAGCGGGTTTCCCCAAGTCTGAAGCACTGCGTGGCTAAGCACACTAAACCCGGCTCCCATGTCTACGATTCCCTTCCTTGTTGTGTCACCCAGGGCTAGGACCGACAGGATCGCTTGCATCTCAGAGCCTTCCCAAAAGGCGTTGATGTGCAAAGATTTAGGCACGGAGTGCAGCATCAAACTTGGCAATTGTGTTTCTGCATCCTAGTCTCGAGGGCCTGCCGCGACCTGCTCTTGTGATCCTTCGATCCACTGCTTAAGATCTTGCGATAGGGCAGGGTGTTGCTTAAGCAGATCTCCCAGGCTAAGTGTTACAGGGGTGGTCACTAGTGTGGTCAGGAGATCGTTAGATACTCGTCCTTCCTTTAGCCTAGACTGTCCGGGCCAATGGCCGCGGCTGATCTGCGGCTCTATTGCATCTAGGCTTGGTCTCAGCGGCACTGCTTGTGGCACATTTGCTTCGGCCGACTTAGGTTGAGGCGGTGACATTGGCGTGCTTATGCTGGAGAGATCATCGATCTCGTCCTCTATGATGGGTTCAGCGTCTTTGAGATGCTTTTGAGCCTCCCTCACCCATTCCTTCACCTTTTCTATGGCCTCTAATTGTCGCTTCGGATGCGGGTATTCCCCTACCTTAGCGCTTCCCTTTTCGGCTGTCTTAGAGGCTGAAGTCTCTGCCTCAGCGTCTGAGACTTTCTTCCCCGTGGGTAGAGTCGTAGCACTCTCGGTCTTCAGTGCAATCTTAGCTTCCGATCTCTTCTTTTTCCGCCTGCGGCTTTTCTTCCCTATCGAGGTTGCGTCAAGATTGCTAGGTCCTGGCAGAGAGATGCCGGCCTGCTTCATTTAGGCTCGGGTCATAACTTGCAAGGGAATAGGTATGGCCTCCCCATCGGGGTTTTCGACACCAAACAGCCCCAATGGGACGGATGGCAAATTGGCTGAGCTAGAGGGCGGCTTCCGCTTTGGGCAGTCTATGAAAAGATGGGTGATTCCGCACTCTACGCACCTTTGGTCAGCCTTGTCCCTGTTTTGCTGCTCTCTTTCAGGGCAGCGTGATGAGACATGACCGGGGTGTCCGCAAGTCCAATAAGTGACTGGATCCTGTGGCTGCCCTCCTAGGCCTCTACCCCGTCCTCGTCCTAACGCCATCACCGGCACGGGTCGATAATCCATGAGGACCGTGTTTCCCTCATCGTCATGCGAGACGTAAGGGTATATGTAGGTCTCTTCATCATTCGGCTCCTCCACGTAGTGTACTGGAGCGTCGCTCGGTGGGTGGGTCACATAAGGACCAGGTGGTCTAGGAATACCTGTAGGATTTATGTCCATTCTAGGGACGGCTGGTTTCATATCGTTAGGCGCGGGTAGAGCCAATGGGGCTCCCCTCCCGAAGAATGGTTGTGGCCTGTTAGCTAGATAAGGCTGGCCGTAGGGTTGCGAGTATGGAAGCCTTCTTGGTAGTTTGCAATGTGCGATATCGTGGCCGAACCTACCGCAATTAGCGCAAGGTCTTGACCTAGGGTCTTGACACTCGGCCAGCAAGTGGTTTCCGCCACAGTACACGCATTGGATGTGCGGGCACATTGGTCGTCTCAACATGTCTTGTATCTTAGCTAATTCCATCTTGACCTCAACCAACAAGCCTTGGTCTGTCTCGATGGCCTTCCCCTTATCTTGGGGTGATGGGATTGACCGCTCGCTAGAGGCCGACGTTCTCTCTGAGCTTCGCGGGTTGGTCTTTTCTAGATTTGAGCTCCTAGAACTCCGCTCTTTCAACTGGTCATCGACTCTGATGGCTTCCTCAAAAACTCTAGCCACCACGTCCCGCTGCAAGCTTGAGTTGCCTGCTAATGCCTTATATAGCTCCTTGTCTTGAATTTCGCTGATGAATACAGTTGAAACTACTCTGTCAGTCGGTCACTCGCCTAGAGGGATTCTCTTAAAGAGAATTCTCACATGGGTCACGTAGTCGCGGATGTCCTCCTCTTTCTGCTTGACGTTCATCAAGCGTACTAGCAGGTTATCGGAGTATCCGGGCTTAGCGAACCTCTTGACGAAGAGATCCTTGAGATTATTGAAGTTGGCTCGTTCCGCGGCATCCAGGCTTATATACCACGTCCTACCCTTGTCACCTAAGCAAAGCCCGAATGCTTGCGAATGTTGAGTCTAGTCGTTGAGGCCGTTGGCTTCGCAGACTTGCTCAAACTGCTCAACAAAGCTGTATGGATCGTCGTGCGGTTGGTACTTATCGAGCTGCTTGGCAACAATGGGTATTTTGGTTTGGCTCTTTGAGCCTTGGTTTGCCCCTAATCCTGCGAGCCGAGACGTCGCTAATGCAGTGGCACTCTGCTCCACTGCGGTGTTATTGAGCAGCCATTTCATGAGGAGCTCGCTCAATGTCAGGTCTCCTTCTAGCGTTCTCTCATGGTTTGTTCGGTTTCGGCTAGCCAAGTTCAACACTCGCTGCATCTCATGCAACTCCATGCCTTGCCTTTGGCTCCTAGCCTGTTGATCCCTATTATAATCAACTATGCCTTGCAATGCCTTGCGGGCTAGCCTTCTCTCCTCCTCTAGGTTTGCAATGATTACATCTGCTGTCCTGCCGTGGTGCTCGTACCGGGCATACGCATCGTAACTGCTCACCATCTGCCGTATAGCATCTGGGAATACACTCAAATCAAGCTCCTCATTAGACCGATGGTCTGAGCTTTCTTCCGTCATGGTCGAATTCTTGCGCCCCGCTGCGCTGTTGATCCGGTTGAATAGTCTTGACAGATCCTCATCGTTGGCACTCCTTGCTTGGTTCTACCCTGCGCTTCAATTGTTTGTCTATGTCTTGGGTCCTCTCCTATTGGTGGGTTCCTTGAGTGATTTATCTGAGTGAGTTTCTTTGATTATTGAATACAAACCTCAATTTATGGTCACTCGGTGAGTGTGTCGTTTCTCGTGCACTTGTGCCCAATTAGGCTTTCAGCTTTCTTAAGTGTACTTCAAGTGCGAAAATTCAATGTGAGTGCCGCAAGCAATTCCTCGGCGTCTTACTCTCGCTCGTTTCGGGCCTGATAGGCTTTGTTACTCAAGTCATGGCCGTTCTAGTGGATTCTAGGGTCTGCGCCGCTTCTTACCATTCACTAGGGGGATCGATCACAGGTCCTCCGGTTGGATTTTCGTTCTCAACGCGTTAGGTCGCTGGGGAGTGCTCCAGCACTGTCCCCCTGTCCCTTGGTCTTGACTCCTACGTCGGGAACTGCCTACAAGGCGTTCGCCATAGTCTGGAGCGGGTTGCACTTTTAGTCGCTCGTGGGGGTCAAGTTTTGATGTTTTCCCTCTCTTTTTTTTTTGCCTAAGGTGTGTCCGATTCTGGGAATCGGACATCCAATTTACCAGTGGTCCGATTCTAGGAATCGAACCAGGTGGGTTCGAGTTTGAGCCATCCGAGTCTCAGAATCGAACGGGGGTTAGGTGTCCGATTTTCGAAAATCGGACAAGTGGTCCGATTGGACCAGGCATGTGATCCGATTGCTGACATGTCCTAATTCGTCCAATCAGACGGGGTTGGTCCGAGTGTCCGAGTCGGACGGGTTGGTCCGATCAGTCCGACTCGGACGCTCGGTCGGACTACCGTCCCATCGGACGGTTGTCCGAGCGTCCGATTCTGAAAATCGAACACTGAATCCGGCATCCGATTCTGCCGGCCCGACGCACTTTCGAGCACAAATTCGTCCAAAATCTCAAGACATTGATGATTATAGACTATCAAATTCACCAAGAGTGATGTTGGAGTGATGGGGGACAGATCTATATACCTGGGGATCACCGATAGCAACGTCACTCCGTGCCCTGATCGATCGAACGGTCACCCAAGCTTTCTCTCTCTCTCTCTCTCTCTCTCTCTCTCTCTCTCTCTCTCTCTCTCTCTCTCTCTCTCTCTCTCTCTCTCTCTCTCTCTCTCTCTCTCTCTCTCTCTCTCTCTCTCAGTTGGTTGCAAATGAGGATTCCCTTGCCCTTCCAGAACCTATAACCCTGTTGATCCTTCCGCGGATGCTACAGATCACTCTCCTAGCGATTCCTACACATTCAAATGCACATTTCCTCCATTTTCCCCTTGTTTTTCCCAATTTTCTCCCTATTTTACAGCAGCAAACCCTATGCCTCTCGAGTGTGATTTCCTACTGTTAACCTACTCTAAACACAACACAATTAGAAAGCAAAATACTGAACTAATTTCTTCATGTTTTCCAATCATCAAACAACCAGAATATCCCAAAGTACTTACCTGTTTTGAAGATCAAAAACACCCAACTTCCTACCTATCTCAAGCTCCATTTCGGGGATGAATACCCTACTTCGATGCTCGATATGAGGCGCGTACTTGCTCAAGCTTGAATCCATTGGTCCCGGCAACGGAATCAAAATGTAGGAGCTTTCGCTCAACCGCCAAGACCCACGGACTGCTTATTGTTTCAAGCGTTCCAAGCGAGCTCTAATGTCTATCTCTCACCTAACCAACGCGCCGTCGATCCGACGAGTGTAGTGAGCTTACCTTAATGCTCGATCGAGTACCCTCCTCTCTCTTGCACTTCGGTAGCTCCACGATTCTTGATGCTAGCTCAAGCATCATCAAGCCTCCTCCATCTCCAAGCTCCATCCTCCATAGCCGCGCGCGCAAGAGAAAAGAAGATAATAGAAGAGGAAGAAAAGAGAAGATGGTGAAGAGCTTCACCATGTTGATCTCTCACTCCCACACACACTCACTCCCTCTCTCAAAAACACACACAAGCAAGAAGAAGAGAAGAAGAGAGGAAGAAGAAGACTCTTTTTGCCACACACCAAAGAATGAGCTTATCATTCACTTTTCAACTTTATATATATTGCCCTAAATCCTTTTTGCCCTCTTTTACATGGCCGACCGTAGCCTAGGCCATTTTTCCCATTTCCCACCATTCTAATTTATCCTATTCCCAACTAACGCGTACACTTTGCACAGGAGCAAGCCTGGCACTCTTTTACAAAGATTCGAGGGCGCTCCCACATTTTAATGATGCGCCCTTTTTCTCTTTTGTTGTCTCAAGCCAATATCGAGGCTTTCTGAGGGTCGTGCCCGAACATTTAAATTTTTCAGGGACTAGTTACCGGTCAAGGCACCTTTTTCTACTTTTACCATGTGCCTTTTGTGCTATTTCCATTTTTTCCATTTTCCGCTCCTCTATGTTGCGGAAAACACGGTAACAGTAGCTCATGCCAAGATGCATTTGAAAATTTAAAAGAATTGGTCTCTAAGGTAATGATATTAAATTATCATGATATTGTAAAGCCCTTCCTTTTCCAAATGGACACCTCTAATGTAGGAATAAGAGTTGTATTACTACAACAAGATGAAAATCATAAATGGAGACCAATCTAGTTTGTTAATCAAATACTATCTGAACAAGATATAATCATTCTACAATAGATAAAAGAGCTCCTTCAATCGAACACTATCTGAACAGAATATAATTATTCAACAATAAGAAAAAGAGCTCCTGACTATGGCATGATCATTCCAAAAAAAGCACTCCTACATCTACGATTCTCAAACTATGGAGATAGATCAACTTCCATCACATCCTCCAAGTCTACCACTACAAGAGTATAATTTCTAACCTAAGTATTATAGGGGAATGGAAATAATATTACTAACACACTATCTAGAAAAACACACTTTCAAAACATAGTAGAATCAAAAGACTATTGATCTTTAACTAATAACAAGACTAATACAATATCTAGGATAATACACTTTCAAAACAAATTAGTAGAAAAAAATACTATTGCCCTTCAACTAATAGCAATAGTCCAACAACAAGATCATGAAACCCAAATAGAATAAATAGTAAACCCAAAGCTTTACAAACCTAATACATTAACTATTTTCATGCTCGCCCATTATTTAGGCACTTATGATTCATGAAAATGGATTAGCCTTCCACGTTTCCACTTATTTACCTTCCTTCATCGCCTCCCAAAGTTGCAAAGATCATCCTATCCATTGCAACACATAACACTTACGAACAAAAATGATGGATTGGCCCTTCCACATTTCCACTTATTTACCTTCCTTTATCGCCTCCCAGAGTTGCAAAGATCATCCTATCCATTGCCGCACATAACACTTACGAACAAAAGTGATAAGGAAAAAACATCCACAATAGCATAAGTAACAAGAATAAAGAATATGTTAAGAGATTAATTCTAATGTTCATATGTAGGACACATGATGGATGCTCAACGACAAAAAGAAGTTCCATAGAATGAAGCGACATCATGGACATTGGAAGTGATCATCTCTTAATATATTCCACATGGGCTAGGAAGTGTATCAATAGCTCACTCGAGAAGGCCACCCATCCGATTGGTCTACCCACATGTCCATTAAGTGGGCCTCCAAGAAAGACCACCTAAATAATGCAGCTACTTTTGGTTAAAGAAAAAACCAAGAATTGTGCAAGGAGACATTGGGGCTCCCACCACTGTATTTATTGGACCTTGGAGCGTTCAATATGATTATCTTATTTCGCTCTTGTCATCTCCTTGAGCATTTCACATTAGGAATTGTGTTTTTGCATACACTTTGAATAGCAAAATAGATTTATCAATAAATATGAGCCTGACACTTAATATTTTCTATCATTGATATCAAAGAATACATCAATACTCGTCTTGTCAATGCAAGAAACCTTGGGAGATCGATAAACATCTTTTGATTCTCATGATTACACATGATTGTATAGCAATAGCATGTGCATTGCTTCCAAACTTTAAGCTGTCAATAACTCAAACATAGGTGCGCATATATATCTCGAACTTTTGGGCTGTCTAACATTTGGAGTCCCTTGCAGGTTTGTAGTCCTAAATATGTTTCTCTTAATCGTGGGTCTTCAACAAAGGTTGCACAACACTCTTATGGTCCTATAGTCTTCTTAAGAGGGTTGGGGATCTTCCTTCCAGATCATAGTTATCTTGCTTGTACTACCAGGATTCACAATACTATTCATGTGCGCCAATTGAATTCTTGCTTGAGTACCATAAGTAGTAAATGAGTTACCGACTATGGTAAAGATAGGCTAATCTAGTTATTATTGAGGTCTTGACACAAAAAAAATTGGTGTGGTGGGATAATATGAAGCATCTTGACTAGAGGAAGGGCATGCATGCAGATGAGGCTTCTTCTAGACTAGCTTCAGTTCTAGGTACCTATACTTGCAACATGCGCTTTAGGATGATGAGACATTGCTGAAGCACAAAGCACCCATACGATTTCCTTTAGTCTTTGAGAACAAAAACATAGAGCTAGCAATGGATTATAAGGAAGAGGTAAGCAAGCATGACATATGAGTACGCCTTGATGTAAGAGGCTCATGGGTATCCTCAACCTTGGAAGGTAGACCATGGCTGCTGCAGCACCTGTACAATTCTTTGGTCTCACTGGAAGCTCTGGGTTTTTACAAGATGTACTTACCCTTCTTTTACTTCATATTGCTGGTTCTGAAACTAGGCACTCACACATGACTCCCAGGATCCAAACGTAGAGCTAAAGCAGCCTCCACCTTGACGTGTTGCAACTTCTACCACTGCTATGCGTGCACTTGTATCCCAGGCTTTTACCATGTCTCCAAGCATAACTGGTTGAGGTAAGCATCGAACAGCTCTCATGAATTCATCTCTAGCAGTGCGTGAAACTGGATGACTGAAAAAGGGACAGATCAGGAAGACAATATCAACAAGATTTTCATAGAAAAAAAATTCTCAATATTTAGAAGGCATCAAGCTTGATATCATGTACATACTTGAAGTCTGGAGCCACATGGTCTACCAGCACAATAGGTGAACTCTCTGGATAGTATGGAGGAATTAGCAATCGCAAAGGTAGTATTTGAACCTGAGAGAAAAAAAGAGCAATAAGATTCTGCTTAGGTAATATACACAACAGAAACTTTGCCAATAAGCAAGGCCTCAAGATGCTGGGTTCAAAACTAATGCCCATGGTAATGTGGCAATCAAGGAATCAAAATTTGTTATATATAACATGAATTTTAACGATAAAAGGATAGGGCCACTTGCTTTTCCAGAATTTTTAAGGAGATTGCCACATGCCACACTCTTCAGGGGTATGTGAGTTACATTCTGTTTTTGCCAGAAACAAAGTTGTGTGTGATCCTTGATGATGACCATGTAATGTTAGCAGTATGACTGCTTGGTCCATTACTCTAACTCAACTATGTGCATGCTCAAACCAAGAGTTTCTCCATAACTTTTGCCAGGAAAAGTTTTGCTAGCCCAACACTTGTATACTACAGAAGTATTAAGAAGCATTGTAGATAGGATCCCAACTGTCCACAAAATCTTGACAGTTTAGTCTTGTGTTTTTGATTCTCAAATACCTGAACATTAAGTTGAGATAGATTCACAAACCCATGAGATCAAAGCATTTACTTACCATATGAAACAAATTGCTGCGAAATGCCACATTTGGATTCAATGCGATAGCATTATATGAGCACGTTAATACTATTCCTTCCTTTCTGTCTGCAGCAGCCACTCCTGCTCCATCATCATCTATTTCTACTCGTGTGTCAATGAGTTGCTCATTGATTTCATTGATTTCTTCCTCCAGATCTCTGTTTATCTGGATCAAAATATTTCCAACTGTTACTAATGCTCAAGATAGACCCCGACTCAGCCATAGATCATTCAAACGGACTAAAAGTGCACCAAATGATGTGCAGATTAAGAAACTTCCAACTGCAAACTACAAAGACCTACTTCACTATTGGAACTAAGAAGAATCATTCAAATTGCCTAAACCTTCACCAACGGACGTGCAGATCAAGAAATTTCCAATTGCAAACTACAAAGACCTACTTTAACTATTGGAGCTAAGAAGAACCAATTGCACCACCGTATATTTACAGCAATAATATTGTTGTACTCAATCAGCCTCTCATGTGCAGTGCTCAGAATCAGCAGTACAGGAAATACATCAGGTATCAGAGTTAGCTTACAAACATACTTTCATCAGAGCCTTCTTTTCTCCTCGCTCTATAAAAGCAAGCCAAAGCCAAATAAACTGGATATGTTCAAGAGCAATGTTTAAATGGACAAGCAACTCACAGGCAACAAGATGTCTATTTTTGCAATTCATTGCAAACATGACTTTCTATTCTCATTACAGAATCATATGACTTTAAGCAACATGGTAAAACAAATAAGGAGCGATCAGGATCACCTCAATTTTAGCTCGCTTGAATCTGGATGTTGCTGTTGACTCTATTTCAATATCAGAACTATTTGATCTTTGCAAAGTATTTACAACACTTCCATCAGAAGACAGCATAGATAATGCCATTGAATCAATCCGCCTTTTGAGCTTCTTGTTAACAGCAGCACCATTTGCAGATGTCAAAACTCTGGCTTGTAACCTGCACTTAACCACCTGTGCCAAGTCCTCACCTACTGCAGCCCTTGACTGGCTTCCAGGTGCAGACCCCCCCAATTGATCTGACAAGCTAACCAGTGAATTGATGTCACTAACAGCTGATGCCAAAGCTCTGGATGACATTTTGTTTATCTGACCCACCAAAAAAAAAAAACTCAGTTATAGAACAGCCAGAACCTCAATGTAGTAGAGGATTAAGAGGCAGAGAGACAAACTGCTTTAACAAGTCGTTCCAATGGTGGTTCAGTTGCAATCTGCCGATCATCCAAGATTCCTGAATGGAAATTCTGGCTACGATCTTGAATCCCAGCATTTTGAGGACTCGAGGTACACTCCCCTAAATAAGGTGACACAGAAAAACCAGGTGTACCAATAGGAGCTGACTGCCCATTGCTTGGAGCAGCAGTCACAGTGGATATTGCAGGTGTCAAAGGTTTCATGTCAGAAGATTCCTCTAACAGTGGAGAAGGGGAAGGACCTACAAATGGTGGTGTTGCAGCCTGCAATGGTGTTCCAACTTTAGGAATCTGCAGAGCTGAACTGCCAATACTCTGCATGTCACTTTGAGGGGACATTTGAGGGGGAGAAGCAATCTGTGGGGAGGATGCAGATTGTGATGAATTCTTTTGTTGCTGTTGTAGTTGTTGTAACAAAGCTCTTGTACCAAATTGTTGTTGATTTGAAATCATATGCTTCATTACTGCAGCGTGCTTTGCTGCTTTGCTATCACTGGTGGTATCAGACATAGGCTGAATGTGTTGAAGTTGCTGACCTGCCTGCAGTTGAGCAGCCTGCTGCTGTTTCTGTTGTTGTATCTGAAGCTGCTGCAACTGACGTTGTTGCAGCTGCTTTGACTGTTCATCTTTTATCGTATGTTGCTGAAGTAAATGCTGTTCATGCTGCAGTGCCTGCTGCTCTTGCTGCTGCTGAATAGAATTAGCATTGGTTTGCAAAGCAGTCAAATTGTTCGGTGCGAAAAGTGGCATATTATTCTGATGCAAAGTGCTTGTGACAGTACTTTGCGTACCACCAAGTGAGGGAGCACCTTGCATTCCATTGAGTGTGCCAGATGTACCAGTATTGGCAATCTTCTGCTGCAATGAAGCAGATGCGTTCCCTTGTAGCATTGTCAATGAGGTATTTGAAGAATGATTGGATGAAAGATCTGTTGTAGTTGAGCTAGCTGCAACCACTTGCTGTGGTTGTGAAACAAGGTTTTCCTGTTGCAAGCTCTGAGGTAACTGATGTGCTGCTTGGACTCCCTGAGCCTCAGTCACACCTGCTAATGTTCCTGCAGGTGGCTGCTGCTGTGGAGATTGCTGTTGTGTACATTGCTGCATCGGAGCACGTTTACGACGCTTGAAAGTCTCCATGATGCTTATGATTTGCTTTTCAATTGCTTCAACCTTATCTATTTCGAAATCCTTGGGAATTTTTCCTTTAGGAGCCAACAAGTATGGAATCATTCGCTTCAATACCTCTTTGTAGTTGGACAATTTCTGGAGTTGTTCAGCTGCCATAGGCTGTTCATAATAATGCATTCAAGTCAATGCAAACTATTTTTTAAAAAGTAAGAAACATTAAACTGCAAGTAGGAAATTCTATTCAAGCAGTTGTTTGTAGTCAACATGGAATAATAAAAAATAAACAATCAAAACAGTTTTGAAGTTGTTATTGTTGATGCTGTGACCATCACATCCTAATCTGAATGGGAATAAAGCCAAAGATCTATCTCCATAATAAAGTAGCACCGTGACCGAGTCACCAAGCACCTGGAGTTGCAATTCAAGGCTGATGAGACAGCCATAGAAACATGGAACAGGGAGCAAGGATGACAGAGAGAGCCAAACTCACAGAATGGAGATGGGGAACAGGGGATGGCATATAGAAGAACATAGAAAATGTGATTTTTTATATTTTTTACAATCCATAGGCATTGGCATAATAGAAAGGGATAGACCATTTTAAGTTAAATGACATGATAGTCATAATCAGACTACTAACATTCAACAAACTCCAGTAGATCATAGAAAGCCTGAAGTAGAATTAGCCGGAATGTTGTTAAGTTTAATTATGGCACTAACAACTATAGGTAAAAGAGTCAAGACTGAAGTAATATAGCCTGAAGGCCAAGCTAGTAGAAACCATAAACTAAGCAACATCAACAAAGCTACAAGGCTACAAGCAAAAAGGAAACTGCAATGACCCAATGGACCAACTGTAATTACATGATAATAAATGTCAAAAACCACAAGCCTACAAGGCTACAAGCTGAATCACTCAGAATGATCATGGTCAAAAAGTGCCTCAGCTACTCCAGAACTTCAGGTGTCATGATCATGAGTGCCAGTAGGTCATCCATCCCTATAAGCATCATTCTCCTCTTCTTGTTACATCTTGTTGGCCCAAGTGTGAAGTAAGAGAGATAAGAGAGACACACACAGGAAGAGAGAGAGAGGATAAGAAAATGAAGCACACAAGAATGCTCAACACAAAGATGATCAATCAATGTACTCGACTGAAATGAATCAAAGTACAATATACTCAACTCATATGAATCAATACTAATGTGCTAGAACACAAAACACGTCTTAAAATAGAAAACCCTAAGACTAATTGTATAAGATGCCTAAGCAACCCTAGCCCTGACTATGCTAGGTGTACTAACTATCTGAACTGTCCTTTAACTCTTAGTGAAGCCGGCCTTCAGGCACCCAAAGGGCAGTCAATCTCATTTATACAACCACTTAATAAATCAAAATAGTAAATTCAGCAATTAAAATCCACACACGGCTGGAGCTAGAGTGCTCTTGCACCACACATGAAATTTGTTGGTTCCAAAGCCCAATGCCCCTTTCGATATTTCTTTAGATTATTGAACGATGCTCCAAATTAGTTAACAATATGTTGAATTGTTGGCGTTTTCTCACGACACAAATGATCCACATGTGCTCAATGACTATGTCACCTTCATTGTTGGACTCTAACCACTTTTGGACTATTCAAACATCCACCTAAAGAGTTCACCCTACCAAACCCTAGAGATGACAGCCAACATTCAACCTCAAATTCTTGGAGCATTCACTTAGATAATTATCCTTCACAATCCCCATGAATTTGTGCATTATCCCTCTCACAAACAAAGGAATTTATCGTGATAAAACTATGAGAGAGTTGTTTTCTCTGCAGCAAAATTGTCCAAAAAGTGCACAAGGCTCAAGATCTCAAAGAAGAAGATAGAATCTCAGCTGGAGATGTTGCATAAACCTGACTTGAAGAGATTTAGGTCAAAAAACATCAGCTAATAATGGAGTTCTAGAGTACCCTATAGAATCTCCATGCCAAGAGGAGAAGATCGGCTGCTGCCTTGACTCCCACACATGCTACACTGCAAATGCATTCTTCATATCCGAAATTGAGAACAGCAGCAACAAAACTATAGTGCAGCAATGAAACTAGACATGGGCTGCCGAGGAGAAAGGGAGACCTGCAAATGGCAAGCATGGCTTTCTGAATGCATTTTCCCTCTTTATATTCATGTTAAAGCACAAGGGGGAAGCTCCACATTTAACAACTACTTGCTTGGCATTTAACAACTGCTCCTTGAGCAAAACTTTCAACATAACTTAGAATAATTCTAAGGTCCAAACTCAATTTAATGAAAGTCCCACATTTAACCTTGTTCCTTTGCCCTACCCTTATGGCACACTTGTCTACTACAAGCCCAATGACAACTCATCTACTACTTGCCATTGCAATTAGCACCATGCCTAGAGCTAGGGGTACTAGAGTTCAAGTTAATTATTATTGAAAAATCTTTGGTGAAGTTTTATCAAAGTATTAAATTCTTTCACAATTCACATTTTGAAATCTCATGACAATTAGCTTGCCTAGGAGGCTCATCTAGGATATCAATCAGTAGCCCATGAGATGGCCAACAAAACCCCCTCCATAATATGGGCTGACATATCCAAGAAAATATAGGGACCGATTAGGCACGGAGATCGAGGTAGACAGTCGTTACGCACAGTGAGAGACAGAGAGAGTGCGAGAGAGCAGAGTAGAGAGTGAGCACGTTTTCACGTACAATGACGAGTGTGTACCTTTAGGTTTTTAGATAGATATATATGTGTAAGTACAAGTGCTATGGGTGTGTTCACACCCGAGCACATTTAAAAGACACAAGTCCTTTATTCCCAACAACCTCCCACCTAAAGACACTATGCCTTAAGGGGAGAAAAGAATCAACTAAGTCTAGGTATGTACAAAGCTGAAATATATATATCTATCCAACTCCCATCATTTATCGACAATGAGCAAACCGCTCTCCCAGAAGACCCTTCGTGAGAAGGTCTGCAAGGTTATAATCTGTATGCACTTTGACAAGCTCAATGCTTTTGCTGTCAAGTACATCTCTAATGAAGTGGTACTTCACCTGTATGTGCTTTGTCTTTGCATGAAAGACAAAATTCCGTGCTAGCATGATAACACTCTGACTATCACAATGGAGAACAGGTAACTTTGTGATGCCAAGCTCTCCCACCAGATGTGAAAGCCATAAAGCCTCCTTGCATGCCTCAGTGGCAGCCACATACTCTGCCTCTATAGTAGACAATGCAACACACTTTTGTAGCCTGGAGATCCAAGAGACTGCTCCTCCTGTGAAAGTAAACACATACCCAGAAGTGGACTTCCTGCAGTCCGCATGACCAACATAGTCTGCATCCGTAAAGCCAACAACAAATGCCTTCTGCTTTCCAAAGCAAATGCACAACTCCTTTGTGCCTTTGAGGTATCTCATAATACATTTCACTGCATCCCAAAGCTTCTTGCCAGGGTTTGCCATGTATCTGCTAACCACTCCCACTACAAAGGCAATGTCAGGATGTGTAGCAACCATAGCATACATCAAACAGCCAACAGCTGAAGCATTATGGTATCTTGGCCATTTCAGCCTTCTCATCATCAAATATGGGACTTTCCTCTGCACTAAGTTTCACATATGGAGGCAATGGAACCCCAATTGTTTTCCCCCCTCCATATTAAAACGCTGCAAAACTTTGGAGATATACTCCTGTTGAGATAGATAGAGTGCCACTCTAGGCCACTCTAGGCCAGTCCTTCAATGCTCTAATACCATGTCAAAGTAAAGCAATGCGAAAGCGAATGACCACGACAAAGAGTGAACAGAGAGAGATGAGAGAGAGAGACAGTGAAACGCAGAAAATCTACAGTGAAGAATGTTATATAAGAATGCAAAATTATACATGGGTGCAAAGAGAATATCTGCATATGTCTCCGCCTTGAGGACCTCGATCTCCATCAGCCCCAAGTGCTGTCTCTGTCACCAACAAGCTAAAATCTGTTCAATACAAGTGATCAAAACTGCTAGAAACTCAGCCTTTAAAAGGCTGAAAAAAATGCCTCGTAAAAATGTCAAAATAAGCAAGTCAGCTACATTTAATGTAGGCAGCTGCAGTCGACGAACTGCAGTCGCAGTCGGACTATACAATCCAACTGCAATCGAACAATCCGCCGACTACAGTCAGATAGTCGCAATTAGACTACACAATCCGACTACTGACACATGGCAAAAACTGCCACGTGGCACTACTGACGTGACAAAGAGCTGACTGTTAACAATGAGACCCATGGAAGAAATTGGAATAGCATGCAAGGGCCATGCAGAGCTTGTCACCCGCTCATTCGAAAGCTTCATTTACACATTCAGAGTTATATGGACAACAATGAGTTCTTTATTGCACCACTTGAGGTTGTGATATTTTTCTTGGTATACCTTGGTATCATAGAGTGTATACATTCATCGACTCCCGTGACAAAGTGATCAACATTCAACATAAGGGCAAGACCCATACCCTTTATGTAAAGCTTAAAGGAAAATCAAACCCAATTATATTTGCTTCTATCATTTCAATAGTGATGAAAAATCATCTTCCAACATACTTGGTTTTTATCAAAGATAAAGATAATGATATAGATGAAGAAAGTGTGACTAGAATGAATTAAGATTGCATATCATCTGAAAATGTATACTGATTGCTTTTCTCAATCACTTACCGCCCAAAAGGCCTAATGATCATACCATAGGTCTGATCCCTGGCAATACTAGGCTGAAAATTGCTGAAAAATAGATAAGGAAGATTGCCACTTGGCAGAACTTCCAATGCAAAAGATACGAAGGCCATTTGGACTAAAAAAGGGGGGGGAGGCCGGGGTGAGAGAGAGAGAGAGAGAGAGAGAGACAGAGAGAGAGAAGCCGAATTTCAATCATAAGCTCTTGAGGAGGAATGTTTGACTACTATTGCCTATGCTTTAGGCTGTTTCCCAACATTAGAGACCATTATGGTAAAGACAGTTGCATATTCTTAACCTTGGAAAGTTTATGATCGCTACTGATGCATTTTTCCTAAAGATTACAACCTCTAATGCTCCAATTGCTGCTATCTGATGAATCCATTTCGAGCTAAAGAACAAAGACAACAACTCAATTTCTCCAATTGCTGCTATCTGATGAATCCATTTCGAGCTAAAGAACAAAGACAACAACTCAATTTCACCAATTTCTTGTAATCAAATCTCTAAATTTTCTCTCTACAGCTTTTTCTCTCATTCTTCAACCAATTCTCCAACTTTCCCTAGCAAATCTTAGGAATTCCAACCATTGGAGGTGGAGAATTTGAGGATTCTTTATTGTAGAAATTAGGGTTTGACAACAACCTCAAAAAGTGAGCTCAAAATTAAAGGCATAGGACTTTAAATTCAACAACTGAAATTTGAGAATCTCAAGGAATTTTAAGAGACCAGCCAACTATCATCAAATTTGGGGCAGAATTTTTCATCCAAGGAGCAAGGTGAAGGCTAATTCCCTATTAGATCAAGGGGTAAATTAGATTGAAGTCTTGTTGGTCATCTGTGATAGCAAGGGGCATTTGGATTGCTTAGGGATTGAAGAAATCTCAATGTATCTCCTCCAAATTGCAATGCAAGTGAAATAAATATCGCAAGGGGCACCAATTGTGAAGCCAACAAGGTGTCCAATGTCCAAGAATTGATCAGTTTCAAATTCAGTTTTATATAAATTTATTACTTGCTGCAATGAGTGTTAAATTAGGTCATTACCACCTTTTCTCAAAAGGAAGGCTTGTTTCAGATTTTTATGCTTGTTGTAATCGGTGTTAAATTAGGTCATTACCACCCGTTCCCCAAAAGAAAGGCTGGTTTCAACACGACAAGTCCGACAGCAGGCAGATGCCATGTGGCAGCCTGCACAGTCATATACTGCAGTCAAGAAGTAATCTAGAGCAGTCAGTTATTTTTATGCATCAGTCAGCCAGTTTTACTGGCCAACCTAATCGTGTTGATTATTTTATTTGGCCCCATTTAGGGCAGACCTGTCATTGGTCGCTTTCATCTTTGTTTTGTGCAGATTGAGAGAGTGCTCCAGCTGTTGATACCCTTACAGCCCTTCATACATACTACCTTCTGTATTCAACATACAATCACTGCAATCTTCAGCATTCTTATGTCCCTCCCTCCCTCCCTCTCTCTCGTTCATTTATTTCTTTCAGTCAGGTCATACACTTCCACACTCGCTGCACTCTCGCACCCAAAGGGCCAAAGGCAATGTATTAACCACTTTGAACCTTCTCTGTGTTTTTTTTAAACCTATTGGGAAAAGGGACGGTTGGCTCACAATTTACAAAATAGAGAGCATGTACACAACCACTCATAAGGGTGTCAATGATGAAGGGAGAAGAGGTGTGATGAGTTATATAGGTGACTACTGCATAGGGAGGCTGCTCAAGATCCAAAATGAGCAGGGTGCTCGTGGGTGCTCTACACAATGAAATGTGTTGCGTAATGCTGCAATACTGCAAATGAGAATGATCGTGCAACAAGGTGTTACTTGAACAATGCCCCCCATGCAGAAATAAGGGTGGTAAAACAGGGAAGGGATGCCAAAACAGCTGCGTTTTGACCCTCCTACACTATTCCCTGCCACATGGACATCTTCCTAGCTGCCTTTTGAGCTGTTAGTGCTGGTGTCAATTGTCGAACATCTCCAAGTTGTAGCGTTTTCAGACCAGCTGCCCTCCTCTTCACCCAAAGGCTGTCGTCATGCAGTATATTGTGTTTTTATCGTCCCAATTCGACATCCACCCTACTGCCCTGCTGTCCTCAACCCTCTGCATCAGTGTTTTTCCATTGACATTGGTGGATTGCTGCATCTCCCTAGAGAAACCACAAAAGTAAATTGTGTAGTATCACTATTTCTGATAGATTTTTGGTTATATGCTTGAAAACACAAGTCTGAAACATGGGCTGAGCCATGGGTACAAATCAGTTGTACAGGCTGGCTCCAAAAGAGGAGGATGGTCTAACCATGAGTATTATTTCACCTTACGAGCCATTTTTGAAGAGGATCAAGCACATATAAAAGGTGTGAGACATGTAAATTTAAACATCTTTTGCAATAATACGACTGTTGTCTCTCACCTCACCTCCTTGTTCACAGCTTCCATGACTTCTCTCTTCTATCTTTTTAGTCTCTCTCTCTTCACTCATTCTCTCTCCTCTACACTTCTCTCACCTCTTGGCTCTCTCCTTGACAAGCATATCAAAGCTTAGGTTTTTGATCCATTTGATTTTCTCATTTTCAAACATACTTTAATTTTTCTCCAATTTTCCACCATTTAACTTTGGACAGCAAGTATAGGAGCCACATGGTAGGTACTTGCGAGCATTCTACTTGGAGTAGAGACTAATCTTAGGGCTCTAACAAAGATATTGGAGAGATTTAGCCAAGCTGTACTAGATTGTCACTAGGTATTTGAAACAATTACACAATACCACAGGCCCCAATGTAACAGATGAATATGATATGGGGGATTCTTCCCCTTTATGCATCAGAGAAACAGGCTGGGTACGACCCAAGTGGGATGCTTGATAGCATAAATGAAACAAGTTTTCTACCTCTCATGGTCTCACCTAGACTCTGTTGACTATACATTGATAAGATTGTTGATCTCACACACAAGATTTTTTTCACAGTTGCGTGGGGTGCAAAGCACTACATGAAAGAGTATTGATCCTGGTCTCTCTATGAAGTTCCATCTTCAATAAGGACAGGAAACTATGATGCAAGAAGATACTTTACTTTGGCGAACCTAGTGTGGCAAGTTACAAGAATCGTGGTAAACATCCTGCTTCGACACATCTCACTTATCAGATAAGCTCCTCAATTATATTCTCATTTACACATATAACATACAATGAATCTTAGAGTTCAACGACCATGCAAGTACCTGTTCACCCCATAACTGAAGCAAGCGGTAAAGATCATCCATATCCTTGAGATACTTATCTTTCAAAACTTGCATCTGCTCACGCAAGACATCAAACGAAATTAATTAGTTGTTACATGCTCTGAAAAGAATTAATCTGCTCCATTGCATGGCTTTCTTATTTCTACCACTATCAACACAATGCATACCTTTGTCCAAACGATCTCCTGCGGATCTACTATTCCCAATTGTCCTACCTGTGACAAGGACTCCAGATCTGCAAGCAGGCAAACAAAAACCTTCCTGTAGCCCATTAAAAACATTTCTCTCGAAGTAAGATCCAGTCTATGCAAATTTTAGCATCCCAAAGAGACTTTAAAGTCAAATAGCAACCTCACCACACCCTTTTTTGTTCATCCAAGACTTATAGACCACATATATGAACAAAGTCCAGTACAGTTGATGAATAAGAAGCATGTCAAACTAGACATTCATTCGTGAAGAGCACTGCAATTCATAAAATTTTGACCAACCCAAACCCCTCCCTTTTGACCTTAAAATTTCCCATCAGAAGTGTGACAGTTACTTAATATTTCAGCATGCAGGGCTGCACTCAGCTAAATGCTACAAAAGATCAAAACCTCAATTTTGTGAAGGGCAAGCAACAATAATTAGAAAAATCATACAAGGATGACTGAAAATTACTTACTTGGCTGTGGTTGCGCTTGTTTTTGCTCTTCAACTTGCTGCTGCATCACACCACCTGGCTGTACAAGCCTCTGTTGCTGGTCTGGTTGGGTTGACCCAGCTTCCTGTTGCACCTGTTGCTGCTGAGCCATTTGTGATTGAGACTGTGGTTGAAGAACAGTATGACCTGATTGTGTTTGAGGAGGGGCCTGAGTTTGAGGCATCAAAGCTGCCAAGGAAGCTGATGTCTGGTGCTGCTGTTGCAGCTGTGCTTGAGCTTGCTGCTGTTGTGCCAACTTCGCATGCAAGAGATTTTGTTGCTGTTGTGAAGCCTGAAGACTGTTTTGCCCAGGAAGTTGCTGCGGAAGCTGCAACGATTGCAAGACAGATTGTTGTTGCTGTGGTAAAATCACCTGCTGTTGAAGACCTGGCAGTGGCTGTTGTTGAAGGACTGCTTGATGCTGAAGCAGTGATGGAGTCTGCTGTTGCAAAGAAAGTTGCTGCTGTTGCAAAGAGAGTTGCTGCTGCTGCAATTTCTGTTTGAACATAGCTGACTGCTGCAACCGATGTTGCATTAGAGCTGTTTGTTGGAGCTGCAAGGGCTGCTGTTGCTGCTGTTGAAGTTGATGTGACTGAAACTGTGTCTGCAGCTGTTGTTGAAGTTGTCGCAACTGTGGTTGTTGTTGTGGTTGTGGCTGTGACTGTACTTGTTGCTGCAAATGTGGCTGTGGCTGTGGATGTGACAACTGTTGCAGGGAGATTGACTGCGGCTGCTGGAGTAGTTGTGATTGTGAGATTGGTGGCAATTGTGGATGCTGCTGCTGTTGACCAGGCTGTTGTACCATGGCCCCCTGCTGTGTGATAGCACCAGTATGTTGTGGTTGCTGTTGTGGATGTTGGTGTTGTTGATGTTGTGCCTGTTGTGGCTGATGCTGTTGTTGCTGCTGCTGCTGCTGTTGCTGTTGTTGGTCTTGTTGCTGCTGCTGCTGTTGTTGTTGTTGTTGTTGTTGTTGTTGTTGTTGTTGTTGCTGCTGCTGCTGCTGCTGCTGCTGCTGTTGCTGCTGGAGCTGTTGTTGTGGTTGCTGCTGCCTTGCTTGCAGCTGAAATCTTTGGCTTGCAAGTAGAGCATTTTGTGAAAAAGAGGATTGCCCGTTGTTAGTTGTATGTACATTTTGTGAAGGAGATTGCCCACTGCTGATGGTAGTCAAAGAACTACCAGCAAGAGATGGTGGATTAGCAGATGACTGTCCTGAACTCAGTGTTGGAGGTTGCTGGGGCAAACCACCTACAGTGCTTGCACTAGAGAGGCTTGAAGGCACTCCAGCAGAAGTCTGCATGGCCCCTACAGTCGACATGCCACTTTGAGCAGATTGAGAAACTTGCTGCCATGCTTGAGGTTGAGCAAGGCCTGGATTTGTAGGCTGTCCTTGAGTTCGTGGAGGTTGCTGCACTGAAAGGCCTGATAATAGCAGATTAGGCAATCACTTTGATATAAAATTATTCTGAAACACATTGTCAATTTTTCAGCTGAATTACTTTTGCACTGCAACATATTAGTATGCAAAGCATTCTCTCACTCACTGGACTCTAGAGACTTGGCAGGATTGGAATTTGATGGTAAAGCACCATTTGGAGTCCGTGTTTCTATAGATAACATCTTCAAAGAAATTTTCTTTAGATAATCATGCTGCAGTTCAAAATCAAGGCAAAGAGTTACAGCCTGTCAGATTTTAAAGTTTCTGCAAGGATTGGTATTAAAAATGTGATCCTGTGGGTTTGATAGTGTCCAAGATATAGCCTTCACCTGGTCGTGAGCTGCATAGAATATCTTCTCCTCGAACCGACTAGCAATCTTCAATAATTCATTCCTACCTTCATCAGCAGAAGAAGGTATGTGCTTTTGCAAAGTATCCATTCTGCATTGGAAACACATTCAAACACATTTATACAACAAAGAATTGTGCAGGCATGGTTTTGAGTATTAAAACTATGACAATACTCTAGTGAAACCTAAACTAGAGCTGCAAAACAGCATCCTGACCCTAGATAAAGAATTCAAATTCATGACACCATATTTACATATTTAATGCTCAGCACATATTCTCTGGAGCAGCAAGATACGAAATAAGGAGCATCTTTCAATTATCCGACTCATATTCTGGCTGTAACAAAGTAATGGAACACTAAATCAGAAGGCAACACCTAACTTCCATCATAGCAAGAATAATTCAGCCTTCCTTCTCTTATCAAGAATCAAAGCCAGTACTGGGCCAATACCCAATCACACCTCTTCCCTCACCTTATCACGAATCAAAGCCACTATTATGCATAAGATTGATCGTTGTATTTTTTCCCAGGATGCTAATACAATCTCTGAGATATTGAGTCTGATTAGCAATAGATAGTCTCTCCTGTTACAAACCTCCGCTCCCTATTACTGCTATCTCAAACCAAGCTTTCAGGGATACGTGCAACGGGCACGTATAACATGATCATAATTGCAAACTACAGCTGCCAAACAGCAATCTGACCCTAGATAAAGAATTCGAATTCATGACAGCATAGTTACGTATTTAAAGCTCGGCACTCAGTCTCTAAAGCATCAAGAAATGAATAAGGAGCATCCTTTAATTATCCGACTTATACTCTGGCTCTTACAAATTAATGGAACACTAAATCAGAAGACAACACCTGACTTCTCGTAGCGGGAATGATACAGCCTTCCTTCTCTTATCAAGAATCAAAGCCAGTACTAGGCCAATACGTAATCACGTCTCTTCCCTCACCTTATCACGAATCAAAGCCATTATTATGCATAAGATTGATCGTTTTCCTTTTTCTCAGGATGCTAATACTACGATCATTTACTATCCATGTCGAGCGAATAGAAATATGCAAGCATCCATCATATCGAGAATGATACGGCTTTCCTTCTCTTATCAAGAATCAAAGCTACTACTAGGCCAATACCTAATCACACATCTTCCCCGATAAGAATACTAGGCCAATACCTAATCGCACATACTAGGCAATACCTAATCACATCTCTGCCCTCATCTTACCACGAATCAAAGCCACTGCTACATGCATAAGCTCGGTCTTCTCTTTTTTGTCAGGATGCTAGTATTACGGTCATTTGTTATCCATATCGACCGAGTTCAAATATGCAAGCGTTCAAGATCGTTGCATCTATCTACATGTCCAGATTATTTGACACAGAGTTATTCCGTCCAAAAACAGAAGCAGGATGCTTACATTCTGTTAACGATTTTCTGGCGGGAGTCTTGAGCTAGGGCTGCTCTCCAATTGTTATCCATGGAAGAAGCCATCCCTGCTGAGACGATGATGGAAGATCAAAATGGTTTGCGTGCGTGTGTGTGTGTGTGAGATGAAGCCGTAGAAGGAATTTAAATTCGGACATGGCCGGATGAACAGGTCTTAATAGACATGTCCGCCCGCTCAACCTTCCGCATACCACTCTCAACAGCGCTGTGTCGAAGAAACAAAATATAAGGTCTTTAATTAAACAAAATATAAGGTTGGCCAAAACCTTCCACGTGTCGATTTATCATTGGATGCACGTCGAGCCAAGATAATTCCCTTCCATTGTATGCTATTATTGGGCGAACCTTCCATTGTAAGTGTGCATGAAGTGTGACTCGAACTTCAAAAGCACTAAGAGTATTTGATGACCTGCCATTTCAAGATAGAGTCTTGTGGAATGCTCTAATCACAACTTATGTTGGAGCAAACCTTAATGATGTCTGTATACGCCACAATATGTTTGCTAGGCGTGACACGACTACAAAAGCACAATAAATTTTTGATGGCCTTGCGAATTCAAGATATAGCCTCATGGAATGCTCTATTGAGAGCTTATGTTGAGAGCAAAGCATGGAATGCTCTAATGACAACTTATGTTGAGAGCAAAGCATGGAATGCTCTAAGAACAATGAGCATAACAAGCATCAGAATGTTCACAATGTATGCAATTGAGGGGCATTGCTTTAGATGCCACCGCATCTATTTGCATCTTGAAAGCTTGTAGCAATAATGAATGAAACTCTAGGATGAGGTCGAGATTTACATAGTAAAATCACAGTCACAAGCCTTGAAAGCAACTTGCTTATCAATAATATGCTAGTGGGGGGTGTTTGGGGGGGGGGGGGGGGGGGGGGGGGGGGGGTGCATGCATGTGCGTGCAAAATTCAGTCATAAAGCCAATAATTTAGTGGACATGTGTGCAAGATCAAGTTTACCCTTCCATAATCCAATCTTATAGAACTCATGTTGAGCAAAGCATAACGAGCATTAGAAAGTTCACAATGTATGCAATTGAGAGGCATTACTTTAGATGCCACCACATTTATTTGCATGAAAGCTTGTAGCAACAATGAATGAAACTCTAGGAACATGTCAAGATTTACATAGTTCTCAAAAGTAACTTGTGCACACGTGCACACACACACACACATGCAAATCTAGTCTTAAAGCCAAGCCCATTATTATTTGTGGATATGTGTGCAAAATCAAGTTTACCCTTCTATAATCCGCTCTTATAGAATGCTTTAATTTTTGCATATTCTAAACAAGGGTTTGGTGAGAATGTGTTGTGCATATTTGAAGAGTTGAAGTTAGATGGCTTGTTGCATGATGATGTGACATTCATTAGCACCTTAAAAGGATGTTATGATATTCAAGCAATAGATATGGGTCAAAAAACACATTCCAAAAATGTTATATTTGGATGGGAATATGTCCTTCTTTTTGTAGCTAGCATTAACCCCTTTGTGGCAGCTTCACGCTATCGCTCAATCATCCATTTCTCCTCCTTCCCTCTCCTCTTCCCCCCTCCCCCCCCCCCCCTCTCTCTCTCTCTCTCTCTCAAAATTGAAAACTAAATTTAATTTATAAAATCTATAACACAAAATGCAAAACATACAAATAATCTCTTTTACGCACCAAACTTAAAAATGTTCATCTACACATGACTGTAAGAAAACACATCCTTGCTCTATGTGATATTTAAAAACAGCAATGTTATAACGAAATGGATCATGATTGTGTGTGTGTGTGTGTGTGTGTGAATCAAATGAAGCTCTATTTTTTAAGGAATTATTTTTATCTCTAAGCACGAAATTCACAAGATGGCCAGAGCCCGACGCTAGTATATTTGGTCTCTTTCTAGCGTCCATGCCATGAAGGGAAGATATACGATATCCTATTTTCCATTAGCAAGCCATAAATGCCATGTTTAAGGCATCCTACTTTCTATTTACACATGCCCAACTATTTCCAAGTGTTACAAAAATGGCTCGATGCCAACAAAAAAAAGACAATGTCCTCGAGGAACCTAACAAATAGAGCCCCCTCTTCTTGGAGAAACCATTAGCAAAATCTTCATCCCCGATAAAAACATGCAAAGGTGAAGTAGGGGCTTAATCCCGTGATTTTTGCTAGTAATGGCATGGGGGATACAATAGTCTTACCTCTCTTTTTGGCACCTACATTTAAATAAATTTACAATATTTCATTCCAAAAATACTAATACCTAGCTAACATTTGTGAACCATTTAGTAGGTATTGATAGATGTTGATTGGGTGTCACAAAACAACCCAAATCCTTGAACCCATACTTAAAGTAATGCCTTGGTATCTTATTAATATGAGAGCGTTGAAACATCTTTTTATAGTCAATCTCGTACATATGCACTCAAAAACATTGGGTGTATCCACAATGTATAACTTCAATAAAAATTGAGAGCTTAATGTCTATATTGACATCATCATGCAAACACTCAACAACTCTCGCAAGCGTTCTTATCATATCATTGCTCGTTGCTACACACAACATGCACTCTAGCTTCTTTTGATAGTTAGAAGCTGGGTAATAGCCCCACTCTGAGATAGGCATCTGTAAAAGTCAAATAAATACTAAAACATGGGAAATAATCCACTTCCAAAAGAGTGTATGTTAACCTAATATGGACGAAGAGCAACTCACACATATGCCATAACAGTAACCCTACATGGCTGTCAACAGCTACATCTCTGCAAAAAGGCAATGCAAATCATTGTACCTTCTAAAGTACATCCTTATATACAATGTTTGTGATCATATCCCCATCCTTTTCATCTAGCAGGACTTTCACACCATGTGAGGAGTTTACCCTAGAAAATGATATAAATACTAGCACTTTTAGATAAAGCCCAACAATGGATAAAGTTTGTCTTTGTGACTTGTTGATTGTCATAGTGAATGCTAATCAAACAGAAAACTGCCTCCATTTCATAGTAAATGGCTATTTCATAGCATTGGAAATAAAAGTAATCTTAGAAATAAAAACCCATTCGCTTACATTTACCCCTATTATTATCTCAATGTCTATCGCTTTTCTATTGAAAGCCTTATATATCAACCATGTACCATTACACAGACTCTTTCTTGGGTTCAAGTTTCTAAGGAAATCCACCTCCAAGTTCTAATGTATCTAAATGCTCCACGAAGTAGAAAAATGAGATATCTATCTTTGCAAACAAATCAAATCCACACTATAATAATGTCTAACCTCCCTCAACATCAATTGCAATGCATGATCATTCAAAGTAGCCACCTCTGTATTCCACAAGGTAGTATTAAGTTAATGTATTTGAGTTAATACTTAGAGCTTGGTCATATTGATTATAAAGATTTTGAGCTCACAAGATATGTGTGTGTGTGTGTGTGTGTGTGTGTGTGTAACTAACAAACAAAACAAAATAAACATGGGATCTTAAAACTTGTTATCAACACATTTTATCAAAGGCATGGTTTGATTTTCAAAATTCAAGTATAAGCATATTAAATATATTGTGAATATTCAAATATAAAATATTAATATTAAAGTTTTATCCTAAGCAAGTCTTTCTCCTAAGTTGCAAACATTCATTGTTGCAACAAGGAACCTATTAATATTCATTTGCAATTATAACTATGGCAGTTAACAACTGCTTTGGTAGATCATATGGTCGTGGTCATCCCTGAGTCCCCAAAATTATGCCCACATATTATTCACCAACAAATTCATTAACCTACTTGTCTCAAAAATAATTGCTGAAAATACTCTTACTACTCAATAAACACCAATGGTTCATGACCTACCGTTGATGAGTATAAGGATACCCCATAGGATTATAATTCGAGATGAAAGGACATCAAATACTTCTTGGTGCTATTGTTGATGATGCTCCTAAACTCTGAGCGATCCCAAACATGAAGGTGAAACATTCAATTTTCTCTAATTTGAGAGAGGAGAGTGAGATGTACCCTATCTGTAAGATCAAACTATATAAAGCTTCCACTCAAAAGCAAGCTTAACCTAAATACTATCATCATGAGGTAACTTAAGGTGAGAAATTCTACAATCATCATTAGTGTTACACTTGATGTGTTAGCTAATTTCAACATCAAATAAGGTGCTAGCTAATCATGAGGTAACTTGAGGGGAGAAATTCTACAATCATCATTAGTGTTACACTTGATGTGTTAGCTAATTTCAACATCAAATAAGGTGCTAGCTAATCATGAGGTAACTTGAGGGGAGACCTTGCAACATTCATTTTTTATCTTATTGAATTACAATAAAACACATTATCAAGTCATTTTTGTGTCTCAACACCTTTAAGCTTCAACCATTCTATGTATTTAATCCAAGTTAAGAATGCACTTTAGTCAATTTACGTCCATCATGATTGACTTAGTAAAACTCTTTATTGTTACAAGCTTGAAAGTGGGAATATTACAAACTCACTAGTGCATCATTACCTACTTCTAGAATATCCAATGACTTTTATTTAAACTCTTTTCTCATTGTAACATTTTATGATCCTTACAAAAGAAATGAGCATGAGCAACACAGTAATACATTATTCAAGAATACAATGATAGAGTTTAAGAATATGAATTTTCAACAAAATCAACTACAATGCTATTATGTAGGTTCCTTAGTCAAAAGGAATAACATAGTATTTAATATGCTAGTTTTTCAATGAGAAAAATGTTCTAAAATTTAGTATTAGTACATGAAAAAACTTCGAGACTAGATCACGACAATAACAATCAAAATGAAAAATAATAGCCACACATGAGCACACACATACATGATGCTTACTCCTAAACTTCAAGTTGTCCTAACCGTGAAGGTGAAACATTTGTTTTTCTCTAATATATCTAATTTTAAATATTAGAGAGAGAGAGAGAGAGAGAGAGAGAGAGAGAGAGAGAGAGAGATATGTACTCTGGAAGATCAAACTATATAAAGAGTCCACTCAAAAGCAAAAGCTTAACCTAAATACTATGATCACAAGGTAACTTAAGGTGAGAAATTTCACAGTCATCATATGCGTTGCACCCGAAGTGTTAGCTAATCTTGATAGCAAATAAGATGATAGCTAATCATGACATAACTTAAGGCGAGACCTTACAACATTCATTTTTTGTCTTCTTGGATTACAATAAAACATGTTATCAAGTTGTTTTTGTGTCTCAACACCTTTGAGCTTCAACCATTCTATGTATCTAATCTAAGTTGCAAAATCACTTTAATCAAACTATATCCATCATGATTGACTTAGTGAAACTCTTTATTGTTATAAGCTTCAGAGTGGGAATGTTACAAACTCATGAGTGTATCATTACCCAAAGACTTGTATTTAAACACTTTTATCTTTGTAACATTTTATGATCCTTACAAAAGAAATGAGCATGAGTGACACAATAATACATTATTTGAGAATGTAGTGGTAGAGTTTAAGAATATGCTTTTTTAACAACAAATTCAATTGCAATGCTATTATGTAGGTTCCTTAGTTAAAAGGAACAATAGAGAATTTAATATGCCACTTTCAAAATAAGAAAAATAATCTAAAATTCAATATTAGTACATGAAATAGCTTCGAGTCCAAGCAACAACAACAGCAATCGAGAGAGAGATAAAGGAAAAAAGGGACTATTAAAATGGTTTTATAATTTGCAAGATATAGACAATGTATTTCAAAATGGAGATTTTCATTAAATAACTCATTTAAGAGGTCTTGTAGAGATTACATATATAAAACAAACTATGGATTTGAGGATGAGCCTACTCAGCATTTCACTTGGGTCAACCTTGCAAAAAACCTATTATGATAAACTTTTCAAGAAGCAAGTTGCACATCAAGGGCAATGTTCTCTGGTGTAAGAGAATGAGCCTACGTGGCAATTCATCTAGTTTAACATTGCTGAAAACCTATTAAGATAAACTTTCAAAGAAGTAAGTTGCACATCAAGAGCAATGTTCTCTGGTGCAACTAAGCTCTCATTCTTGTGAGCAATTAACTTACATACTCCATCCTCTATACAACTTGCACTGTTAATAAGGTATTTCAGCTTATCTTCTTGATCATCTATAGATCTAGCACGTGGCCACCAATATTTCTAGATGTGTCCCTTATATAACCCTTGATTTCTTCTAACTTGTCTTGTATCATTACTCCATCAACAAGGTTCCCTTCATATTTCTCTTCCAATATTCTCTCAATCCTCTGTAGATGGTCACCAATGTTCTTGCTCAAAGAAATCAAAGCTTTCTGGTGTTGAAATATCATCTTCACTTGCTTTTCAATCCCATCCAAATCTTCAAGAAACCAACATAACTATCATGCCCTCTAACATGCTTGACCACACGATGAATTGCCTTCTTCCTTGTGACCTCTTTCATTTTGTGTATATTCATTTGCACGTCAGGAGTGCACTTCACAGTATTTGCACGGACACATTCTTATTTGCTATAGAAGCCTCCATAGTGCACAAAACATATGCATTAACCTTGAGGGGTATATAAGCTATTCTCAAATTTTAGTAGTGAAAACTCCTAGATGGCATTGGATTATCCTTCTAATGCATTAAATTTAATACTGGCAATGTTCTAAAGACTTAAGGGCGTATATTTTCAAGTGATTTCCCAAGCAAATCTTCAAAACATCTTAGTTAGCTCATACAACGAAAGTCTTTCACATGGTATTAACATCAAGTGATATGTTTATTACCCAAAACATTGTATGATTGATGTGAATATCCAGTATTGATTAGATTTCCACCATTTTGACTAGAAGGTGAAAGAGTTATAGGATAACCATCTACATCTACTGAGCTAAAAGAAGGTTATCGAGCACTTAACAAAGGTCATTTTGGAGAGAGAGAGAGAGAGAGAGAGATTATTTTATTAGTTTGGGTTAGATGCATCTGTGTTTGTCTCTCTCTCTCTCTCTCTCTCAAACTTACTCGCAAAACTAATAACAATAAACGTAAACTTATTAATATACATACATAATCTTACTACTAACATAAACCTTCTTATATTAACTTGCACACATAAACCAATAAACAATTAATAAACTTAACAAATCAATAAACTAATAACAAATAATAAACCAATAACTAAGCAAAGCTACAAAATACACCAACTAAACTAAAAATCATTACTCTCTCACCACCTCTCTCTCTCTCTCTCTCTCTCTCTCTCTCTCTCTCTCTCTCTCTCTCTCTCTCTCTCTCTAATCTACCTAACAAACTAACTAACTAAACTACCCTCTCCCCCTTTCTCGCTCTCTCTCTCTCCTACCTACCTAACTAACTTACCCCTCTCTTTGTCTCTCCAACTTATAAACATAAACTTGTCAATAATAATAATAAACGCATAAACTAACAATAAACCAAACAAATAAATCTCTCTCTCTCTCTCTTTCCCTCTGACCAATAACACTAACAAAACTAATCCAATTTAATAAATTAACAAATATTCACACACACACACACAAAAACTAAACTAATAACAAACAAACCAACAAAACAAAATAACCAAGTAACAAATAATAAACTAATAAATAATAATTAAACTAAGCTAAAGATTGAACTAATTAAACTAAAAATCATTACTCTCTCACCACACCTCTCTGTCTCTCTCTCTAACTAACCCCCTCTCTCTTTATCTCTCTTTTCCCACTAGAACATTCTAACCCTCTCTCTCTCTCTCTCTCTCTCTCTCTCTCTCTCTCTAACTCACCACCTCCTCTCTCTCTCTCTCTATAATTAACCACCCCCTCTCTCTCTCTCTCTCTCTCTCTCTGTGGTGGAGGCCTCCTTGTGAGTTGGCACAAGACTAGTGAGATGACTTGGCGGCGGCGAGTGTGCTCAGTAGCTCTCTCTCTCTCTCTCTCTCTCTCTCTCTGGTGGAGGCCTCCTTGTGAGCTTGCACAAGACTAGTGAGATGATGGTGGTGGTGAGCATGCTTGGTAGCTCTCTCTCTCTCTCTCTCTCTCTCTCTCTCTCTCTCTCTCTCTCTCTCTCTCTCTCTCTCTCTCTCTCTCTCTCTCTCTCTCTCTCTCTCTCTCTCTCTGGTGGAGGCCTCCTTGTGAGCTGGCACAAGACTAGTGAGATGATGGTGGTGGTGAGCATGCTTGGTAGCTCTCTCTCTCTGGTGGAGGCCTCCTTGTGAGCTAGCACAAGACTAGTGATGACTCGACAGCATTGAGCGTTCTTGGTAGCTCTCTCTCTCTCTCTCTCTCTCTCTCTCTCTCTCTCTCTCTCTCTCTCTCTACGCTATGCCCACTGGGAGGTGGCAATGGGTCCCACAATGGGCTTGGCACTGTGTCTGGTGGTGGCAAGTGTGTTTGGCATCTCTCTCTCTCTCTCTCTCTCTCTCTCCATGGAGTGGCCCTAGCGGAGACAGTCGATTTGACAAAGGCATGTCAGATGTGGGAGGGGCATGTTGGCAGCAGACTACTAGGGGTGGTGGTGGCAACGCCGGCTACTGCAACATCATGCGAGTAGTGGTGGTAGTGTGTCTCCTGGCATCGCTTTTGTCATGTGAGTAGTGGTGGTGGTGCGCCTCCTAGTAGTGCTCTTAGCAATAGACACACTCTCTCACCATGCCATGGTGCCTCCCTCCCCTCCCCTACCTTCCCATTCCTTTGCTAGGAGCCACCTCCCCTCCCCTACCTTCCATGCCTTTGTTGGAGGAGAGAGAGAGAGAGAGAGAGAGAGAGAGAGAGAGAGAGAGAGAGAGAGAGAGAGAGAGAGAGAGAGAGAGAGAGAGAGAGAGAGAGAGAGACTCGTGTGCCCAGTGATGTCCTATTGATGACTTGGTGTTGTGTGCCTCTACTCCCACTGCTGTTCTCCTGACAACCTTTGTTGTTACGTGCCTCTGTTGCTAGAGAGAGAGAGAGAGAGAGAGAGAGAGATGAAGAAAGAGACAATGTATATCTCCCAATCACCACTTTTTCACTTTTTTTCATTGATGGGGAGGAGTCGACCAATTCAAATTGGGTTGGTATGGGAGCCAGGTTCTAGAGCTCTTTGGTGCTTTGATGCCTCTCGAACTTGTAGCTCAAATAATAAAGTAGTATAGAGAACTTGGTAGGAATGTATGCAATTTATGGCATGAAGGTTAGAAAATAGATGAAATCAATGTTCAATGAAAGTATAAGTGAAAAGCTTAGCTTTTGTATTACACAATCACATAACCTTATAAGAGGGTGGGAGAGTAATAGTTTGTTAAAGGTAGTTTCTTATCAATAACTCTTTATTAGCATAGGAAAGCTAAGCCCTTATGGTAAATTGTCAACATAAGCCTTATCAACAATGATTCTTTATATGCAACTCTACCAATGACTCTCAATATTTGGCTCTTCATTGGCAAAGCAAACCTAGCCATTACAATAGGCTGCTAAGCTATCAACTATATCAAAGCAAGATTATTTGATGAGTAGAGCCCTTATAGCTTGCCTTTGATTCACTACCTTGCTTGTTTGAAAACATCTATAATTTGGGTTGTTTAAATGTGTTAAATATGGCATTGATTGTGACCAAATGTGTGTGCGTGCACGTGTGTATTACTATGCCACAATGAGGGCCTCTCTCTCTCTCTCAATCCAAACTATCCCTAAAACAAGGTACAACCACCTACCTATAATACCACTACACACGATGATGATACATGATAAAACAAGTCAATGAAGACTTAGAAAAACGAGGCATGTATCATTAGGTACTTATCTCACTAAGCTACTCAAAGCTCGCTTTATGAATATTAGATGAAGAGAGGGATTTGAAATAATACTCCACCTATATTAATATGCCAATTGGGAAGGCTTTTTCATTTCTTTGTTGAAAAAGTTGATTCATAAATTGATACCTCACCTTGATATCTATGGCATGAGTAAAGTATATTTCTATCTGGTGAAAGGAGAGAATTGGAAATGTGGAGGTGTGGGGGATACATGTGGCAGCATTGCCTCCAACTAATGCATAGAACATGGCCATTATTGCCACCTCCTAGTGAATTCTCATGTAGGCATGTCATGAAGGCAAACAAATATAGACATGGTTGCTAGGAGAAGAGCATGTGAAGGAGGGCTAAAAAAAGACTCAAAAGAAAGATAAAGCCATGGAGTTGGACTTTCAAAGCATGGAGAACTTGATATGGCTAAACGTAAAGAGGTTGTGCATCCATTTATCTCACAATTCAATGAGAGGAAGAAGGCCTAGGAAACCAAAGCAAAAATGAAAATGCACAAATCACATGAGACATTCTAATTACAAAGAATATTGAAAGTGGTATGTTGATTTCTCAATATGTGGGCCCTTTGTGGCCCAAATCCCATAAAAGAATAAATTTACATGTTAGTTTTGTAGACCTACCATGCAAGTGAAGGGAGGTGAGCCCTGAAGAAGCACGGAGCAGAAGCAATAGCTATGGTGGAAGGGGCAAGAGCAAGAGCAAGAGCAAGAGAGAGAGAGAGAGAGAGAGAGAGAGAGAGAGAGAGAGAGAGAGAGAGAGAGAGACACACACACACACACACACATGATGTGGGAACTCAAACAACCACAATGTGTGATCGGCCTTTCCTTTATTCAAATGTCATTGAAAGAATAATGAATGATGTGATAGTGATGGGCACTCACCACCTGATGTGTACAAGTGTGCAGATACGGTCAATGTAACTAATACATGGGTGGCTAGGCATAGAAGCATTTACACCACCCAACAAACTCCCACTTAAAGGTGAATGTGCCCCTAGTGAGGAGAGAACAAGAAAAAAAGTGACAAATTACAAATGTACATAAGTACAATAGGACGAGGAAAGACGTCATCCCATCCAATGCCCCCCATCAACTTTCTAAGAAAGGCAAAGCACTCTGCTAAGAGACTTTTAGTGAGTAGATCTATAGGATTTTGGTCAATTGAGATCTTGACAAGCTAAATGGACTTTCCTCAACAACCTCTTGAATAAAGTGGTAGTGCACCTCAATGTGCTTCGTCTTTGCTTGGAAGATGGGATTTTTAGCCAGTAAAATAGGACTCATAGAATCCAAAGGTAGTGTAGGGACCACATCAATAATGCTAAGGTTTGCCACCAGAGAGCCTCCTTGCAAGCCTCAGTGGCTGCAATATACTCTACCTTTGTATTTTTGCACCCTAGATATCTAAGAAATAGCACCAACAAAGGTGAAGACATAGCCAGAAGTGGACTATTTATTGTTTGCATGTCTTGTATAATCAAAGTTAGTATATTCCATGACTCCTATATCTTGGCTACCATAACATATACACATAGCTGATGTGTCCTTCAGGAACCTCATGATATCCTTGATGGCATCCCAATGCCAATTGCTAGGTGTAGCCATATAGTGTGGCACAACTCCCACTACAAAAGGGCCATGTATTTTTGCACCCTAGATATCTAAGAAATAGCAGCAACAAAGGTGAAAACATAGCCAGAAGTGGACTCTTTATTGTTTGCATGTCTTGCATAATCAAAGTTAGTATATTCCATGACTCTTATATATTGGCTACCATAACATATGCACATAGCTGATGTATCCTTCAGGTACCTCATGATATCCTTGATGGCATCCCAATGCCATCTGCCAGGTGTAGCCATATAGTGTGCCACAACTCCCACTACAAACGCTATGTCAAGAAGAGTGGCTATCATGGCATGCATAAAATTTCCCACTATGGATGCGTAAGGGATCTTGGCCATCTCAATCTTCTGCTGATTAGACAATGGATAATTGGCTTGATTAACCTTTATGTGAGAAGGTAAAGGACAATCAATAGGCTTAACATCCTACAGATGAGATCACTTAAGGACCTTCTAGATGTACTCCTTCTGTGACAAGTAGAGGAGCCCCTTGGAGCGATTGCACGTAATGCACATCCCAAGAATATGTGAGGCTTGTCCCATGTCTTTCATCTCAAAACTATTCTTGAGCTGACCTTTCAAGGCATCCAACTCATCATGAGCACTCCCAACAATCAATATATAATCTAAATAGAGGATCAAAATCATAAGGTTGCCATCACGAGCCTTCTTTGTGTATAAACATGGATCAATATATCATCTAAATAGAGGATCAAAATCATAAGCTGCCATCACGAGCCTTCTTTGTGTATAAACATGGATCCATATCATTGCGAGAATATCCTTGTGAATGCATAAAGGCATCAAACTTGCGATACCATTGCTTAGGTGCTTGCTCGAGGCCATAAAGACTCTTTCGCAATCTACATACTAGGTATTCCCTACTAGGGTTTGCAATGCCCTTAGACTACTCCTTTAAATCCCATCATGCAGGTCCCCATGAAGAAAAGTTGTCTTAACATCCATCTAATAAAGTTCCAAGTCAAGTTGAGCAACCAAAGCCAGTACCAAGCGTAGGGTAGTCATCTTCACAATAGGAGAAAATACTTTATTTTAAAGTCTACACTATGTACTTGCTTAAAGCCCTTAGCAACCAATTTGGCCTTATATCCCATCTTGGGGCATCCAAGGGTACTTTTCAAACTGTACACCCACTTGCATGGCAAAGCAAGCTTGCCACTAGGCAAAGCAAGCTTGCCACTAGGCAAAGCAAGCTTGCCACTAGGCAAAGCAACCAAATCCCACATATGATTTTTTGTAGTGAGTCATACTCTGACTGCACAACCCTCTCCCAAGAGTGACTATCACCTCTATGCATAGCCTCATCAAGTAAGAGGCTCATGAGTATCTCTCAACATAACATAATCCATAGAGGGCTCATTAAGAAGAGGCTCATGAGTATCTCTTAGCATAACATAATCCATAGAGGGCTCAAACCATGCAGGTTATCGTCTATCTTTAGTAGATTGCCTCAAAGATGGTCGTGGAGCGTATCCATCCCATGGAGTATGAGGGACTTGGGCCACTCGGGCATTAGCTGTTGCAACAGGCTATCTAATTGGTTGTATAGTAGTAGGAGGCTCCTCATGAAATATCACACTATGTACCTCCATGACAAGCTCGTGTTGCTTATACATTTTCTCTTCATAGAAGACAATATCATGGCTATGGATCATCTTCTAAGCTTGTGGATCCCATAGGCGATAGCCCATCTCACTTGCATCCCCATAACCAAGAAAGATGTATTTCTTAGACTTAGGATCTAGCTTATTGTGCTTGTCCTTGGGTACATGACAAAAAGCCTTACAACCAAAGATATGCAAATGAGCATATGAGGGAGGTTTTCCAAACCATACCTCGTCTGCAACTTGATAATCAAGAGTAGCACATGGGGATTGATGTATGAAGTATATGGCAATAGTGACTGTCTCAATCGAAAAATATTGTGGTAAGCATGTCTAGCTAAGCATACTATGAACTCACTCCCAAATCGTCGTATTCATGCACTCAGCCCCATACCATTCTAGGGTGGGGTATATGGGGGACGGTTAATTGATGCTTAATACTCCTCTCATCACAAAACTACTCAAAGGCTTTAGAGACATACTCACTCCCATTATCAGACCTTAGGCATTTTAGCCTATACCCAGACTGGTTCTCAACCAAAGCAAACCAATGCTGAAATGTAGCCAAGACTTTCATTTTGTGCTTAATAAGATACGTTGAGATCTTATGTATATAGCCATCAATGAAGGTAACGAAATATTTGCACTACCTAATAACGTGCAAGGTGTGGGTGTACCTGGAAAGAAAAGAAAGTGCACTACCTGGGGGGTGTCTCTGCCTTACGGTGGAGTGCATGGTGCATGTGCTTGTGGACTCATCCTTGCTTTCTCTAATTGAGAGAGAAGCTCCTTGACATACTCGTCGTATTCTTCGGGTGGCGTCTTTGTTGCGGGGACGGAGGTTGTGTAGCCTGCCACCTTTTGTCTCTTAGGGTCTTGCCTCGACTCAACGTCTGCCGCAATCGGCCTTTTAGTTCCTACCAGGGGGGTTTCTTCTCCTAGTCCTTGGCCCATTTCTTTATTCACAAAGTATAGACCCAAGCCATTAAGTTGTTGACGTCCACTTGGGTCGTAGAACTGGAAATGGGGGTGATTGGGGTCTTGACCTTGCCTTCTTGCATTGCCGGTGGCACGAACTTTGGCACATGGGTGCTTGATCTTGGCCCTTCAACTTTGATTGGGCTCGCAGGTTTTGGGTCATCATGCTTGGATTGCTGCTCAATGGACCTACGCGTGGTGAGGGCCATGTCTTCCTCCTCCTTTTTTCTCAACTCCTCCTCCTCCTTTTTTCTCAACTCCTCCTCCTCCTCTTCCTGCTTTCTCCTTCTTTCCTCTTCGGCTTTTTTGGACTCCCTATTAGCCTTTTACAAGTCCTCCTTCTCTTGTTTCCTCCTCTCCTCTTTCTACTTTCTTAGTGCAATTTTCTTCTTTATCTTCTTAGCCTTTCCCCGGCTAGTCTGCTCTTCTTGTTCCCTGTCTTCTTCTTCCTCACTCAGTGTCCTTTCACTGGACTGTGCCTCTTGTTCCTAGTGAGGTGGCGACCTGCTTGGCGTTTCATCTACTCCTCCTGCTTCTTCTTGCCCTTGTCCCAAGGCTTCCCTGATGATCGTAGTGAGAACCCCACTGAATCCAATGGTTGCAGCAGCCTTTGAAGACAAAGCTTTCCTTTTAGCCTTGGTGGTAGGAGAATCTCCTCTAGTAGGCTATCCTCCCATTGCCAAAGCTTTTGCTAAGGTCTCAATGGTCTTCCTCACAAAACCGTTGAGGTTCACCTCATCCAGCGACCTTGCTGCAATGCTCTCTAGCAGGGGGACGTTGATGCAGCTCATGATGGTGTTGTACCTCTGACTAGAGAACAACACGTGCACCATCTTGGCTTGGATTTGGACTTTGGGATCCTTTCCCTTGTCCATTCCTAGCAAGGCATATACATCTCTTTTCAACTTCCTCTCTACTTTGTTTGCCAAGCCCAATGCCTTTTCCACTAGCTCTGGGGTCAATTCAATTTGCACTTGATGAGTTTCCTCTCCCTCATGCACAGTTACGGTGCCATGATTCCTGTGGAAAGTCCTTAAGAACTCTGCACAGTGGAAGTAGTCCACCCCCTAGCTTACTGCTCCCACGTATTTGTGTAGATTGCATTGCTCGATGATCTGCCTCACATCCTGTTCTTCAATGGCCACCCCTAGCTTACTGCTCCCACGTATTTGTGTAGATTGCATTGCTCGATGATCTGCCTCACATCTTGTTCTTCAATGGCCACGTCTTCTAAGTTGAAGATATGTCAAAACTTGAACTGGTTGAAAGCTCGTGTTTCCACTGAAAGTTCGTATTTTGCTTGTTCTTCTTCTGAAAAATGTAATTTACCAGCCTTTTCTTGGCTTGCCATGATGGGTGCCTGTCATGAAGCCATATTCACCGTTACTATTTTTTAGAATAATTACAAGCAGTAGGAAATGGCTACATACTTGCAGAATTGAAATGCTTGAGTGTAGAAGTAGACTTTTTTGTTGAGATGGCAAGCTCAATATGTGCGGACATTGATGATGGATCGCCTGGCTAGATGGGTCCGCACGTCTACACTTAGCATGTTGGTGGTCATTATGGTACTCACATGGCCGCAGTTTAGTGAAATGCAGGTTTCTGGAGGTAGAGGAAACTTTAGAGGCAGGGGGAGCTCTAGAGGAAGAGGTGGATGGCATAATAGAGGTTCTGGCAATTCTGCTATTGTTTGCCATTATTGTGGCAAAACAGGCCATATTGCAGCCCATTGCTATGCAAAGAAGGATGATATTCGCAGTGGTAAATTGCAGCAAGGAAACTATACATCGTCTTTATGACAGAATGAAGACAAAAATGAGCATCTGTTTGTTATGCAGCATATGATGAATGCAGTTATAGGAAAGGGGACACATGATGATGTATGGTATGTCGATTCAGGTGCATCTAATCATATGACCAGTCATGTAGAATGGTTTGGAGAGATGCACGACTTACAAAACCCAGGTTATGTGCAGATGGGTGATGATTCATGCCACCCAATTTCACACATTGGAAAGGTTCCCTTGTCCTTGTATGATGGCCAAACAAAGAGTCTGACAGATGTATTACATGTGCCATCAATTACAAAGAATCTAGAATATGTTGGCCAAATGGTAGAGCAGGGGTTGCAGGTCCATTCAATGCAAAAGGTTGTTTTGTAGAAGACTTTAATGATAAGTGCAGATTGGTCGCAAAAGGAAGTAGAGTTGGCCGAATGTTCACTTTGGATGTTGGAATTCCTGCAATGGATACTGTTATGTATGCTAAAGGAAAAGGAGTAGTTGCAGATATTGAAATATGGCATAAACGTATTGGACATGCAAATGTGCAAAGGCTAAAATTAATGTAGTCCAGAGGATTGGTTACAGGGTTGCCTTCTTTTAGAGTTGCAGAATTGCATAAAGTCAGTGAAGCATGCCAGTTTGGTAAGCAGGCAAGACAATCCTTCTCTCATGATAGAGAAGTGAGTAGAAAAATACTTGATGTAGTGCATACAGATGTTTGGGGGCCTACACAGAATGTATCTCTTGGTGGCAGCAAATACTTTATCACATTTATTGATGACTGTTCAAAGAAAGTTATGGGTATACTTTATGAAGGAAAAAAGTGATGTGTTTGAGCACTTTAAATCTTTTAAGGCAGCTGTTGAAACAGAAATAGGCTTAGAAGTAAAGTGCTTGAGATCAGATGGAGGGGGACAGTACCTCTCTAATGAGTTCAGTGGCTTCTTGAGGACTCATGGGGTAAAGAGGCAATTTACTTGCAGGTATATCCCATAGCAAAATGGTGTTGCAGAAAGAAAAAACAAGCATATTGCAGAAGTTGCACGGGCATTAATGGCTGAAAAGTATATGCCCAAACATTTTTGGTTTGAGGTTGTCCATACTGATGTTTACATTATGAACAGAACTCCCACAGCTGCAGTTCATGGGATGACTCCTGAAGAATGCTTTACTGGCAAGAAGCTCAATGTATCGCACTTGAAGGTATTTGGCTGTGTTCCATACGTTCATGTGCGAGACAAACTAAGGAAGAAGCTTGATCCAAAGGCAGAAAAATGTGTTTTTATTGGATACTGTTTAGACCAGAAAGGGTATCATTGTTATAACCCTATCACAGGTGAGTTCAAAGTGAGCAGGGATGTTATCTTTGATGAGATGGGAAGTTGGTATACACCTGCTGGTGATGTTTTAGATGATGACAATGATCACGACAGCTATGTGCAGAAAGATAAACAAGAATCACGGAGTCTTAGTGGACTAAAAATATCATCTCGTATTACACCTGCAGTGAGTCCTTGGTCTGGGAGACTAAGGAGTAGCCCCACATCTTCAGGTGGATCTATAAGTGTTGCAGGGAAGGACAAAGGAAAGAAGAAAGTGCTAGATGGTAATGATGCATCTACCAGTCATTTGGGATTGGATGGAGATTCTAGTGGTTTGGAGAGCTTGGATGATGAACTTGGTATTCCTTCTGTCAGGACACCAAGTGTACAGAGAGCTCATAGTAATGTAAAGGCTCCATTGAGTAATCCGGTGGTACGCAGATCTAGCAGGGTCAGATACCATGTTAAAAGATTTGGTTTTGAAGGTTATGCAGCTCACCATTATGCTTATATGGTGAAACTAGTTGAGGATGTCGAGCCCACTTGTTTTGAGGATGTTGTTGGTCATGCTCATTGGGATGCAGCAATGGATGAGGAGATGGCTGCATTAGAAGCCAACAAGACTTGGGATTTGGTACCATTGCCTAAGGGTAAGAAAGCTATTGGTTGTAAGTGGGTTTATAAAGTCAAACATAATGCAGATGGTTCAGCTAGCAGATATAAGGCTAGACTGGTTGCAAAAGGCTATGCTCAAACATATGGCATAGATTATGAAGAGACATTCAATCCAGTTGCTAGGATGGCAACCGTTAGATGTGTGATTGCCTTGGCAGCAGCCAAATGTTGGAGTTTGCAGCAATTGGATGTTAAGAATGCCTTCTTGCATGGTGAATTGCAAGAAGAAGTGTATATGGAGCAGCCAGCAGGTTACGAGGATTTAGAGCATCCTACATATGTGTGCAGGTTAAAGAAGGCACTCTATGGGCTCAAGCAAGCACCTAGAGCATGGTGCTGACAAGATTGGAGAGTAACTTGTCAATATTGGATTTTGTATTTCTGATGCTGATCACTCACTTTATGTGAGAAAGGGAAATGCAAGTTTGGTCATCATAGTTATCTATATGGATGACTTGATTATTACAGGTGACAATAACAATGGGATTGCTGAAGTTAAGGACTTCTTGAAGAATAAGTTTGAGATGAAAGATTTGGGTGAGCTAAGATAATTTCTTGGTATTGAGGTGATCAGATGTGATGATGGTATATGGCTATCCCAAAGGCAGTATGGCTTGGATATGTTATCCAAGTATGGTATGACAGCATTAAGCCTCTTTCAGTACCATTGGAGCAAAATGTGAAGTTGAGTGTTGATGTTGGGGATGAGATAGAAGACCCTACTACGTTCAGGAGGATAGTAGGGAGTTTGATTTACATGACTATCACAAAGGTCAGACTTGAGCTATGTTGTTGGCCTTGTTAGTCAGTTTATGCAGATGCTTAGAAAGCCTCATTTGGATGCAGTTAGACGTATATTGAGGTATGTGAAGTCCACTTTACATTATGGACTTTTTTATGAGGCAGGTAAGGACATACAGGTCTTTGGATATATAGATGCAGATTGGGCTGGTAGCATGTCAGATAGAAGATCTACAAGTGGATTCATGTTTTCCCTTGGTTGCAGCAGTTACATGGAGCAGCAAAAAGCAACCTACAGTTGCTTTATCGAGTACGGAGGCTGAGTATAGAGGTGCTGTTATGGCAGCATGTGAGGTGGTATGGCTGCAAAAGTTATTAGGTGATTTAGATGTGCAGGGAGATGGTCCAGTTGTCATTCATTGTGGCAACATGAGTAGCATACAACTAGCTAGGAATCCAGTGCTCCATGCTAGGACAAAACACATTGAGGTGCACTACCACTTTGTGAGAGAGAAGGTACTTACATGAGAGATTGACTTGATATATGTCAGCACACAGGATCAAATAGCTGACATTTTCACAAAGGCATTGGGGGCAGATAAGCTTCGAAAGTTCCGAAGCTTACTTGGAGTTGCAGAGATAGAGTTGAGCTTGAGGGGGAGTGTTGAGATGGCAAGCTAATACATGCGGACATTGATGATGGACCGCCTAGCTAAATGGGTCCGCACGTCTACACTTAGCACATTGGTGGTCATTATGATACTCACATGGCCACTGACTTATCACTTATTATATTTAGTTTGTTACACCTACCTATAGCTGGCAAAGATATAGCACTAGTCGATTAGTGTAGTCAGTTATGCACTGTTTGACTTAGTAGGCCACTTTCCTTTATGTTGTATCTTATCTATACTTTGTGTACATTTGTATAGTGTGTGGAAGAAGAAGAAGAAACCAGCAAGAAAACATTTTTGGCCGCCATCTCTCTTCTTGTGTTCTTGAGTGAGCTTCCTCTTGTGTATACAGTGTGTGTTTGGCGCCGCAGCTCAAGCAAGTCTCCCCACCACGCGATTCTTGACATTTTTCCTCCTAGTAGTCTATTGATTTCAAATTTTATTGACATTTTTCTCAATCACAAGTTGTTTCATCCTACCCTTGCAATGTGTGATTTTCCTTTATTGTTTTCCTTATGTGTTTGGTTTAATTCACCTTACCCCCTCTCCCTTCTGAAATGAGAAGAATCTTCCCTAGGATTAAAGGGTTAGAGGATGAAGGGCCTTCAGCACATAATCTTAGTGTTTTACTTTTGCACGAGCCAGGCGTAGAAATTTAGATTATATTCTAAATTAGCATAGCTATCCATATCGAAAGGGCAGATACCTACATGCGTAGTGTAAGTGAGAACATCAAGCAAGAAGTCACCGGAGTCCATTCGGCTAGCAACATGCAACTCCTCCTCAATGAGGATGCGATCTAAATAAGGATGTCCCTCAATGTGTTCTTCGAGGGGTCGATTATGGAGGGTAGTCAACACCCTATATGAAGTTGGAGCTTATAGGTTGGGTTGTATTCCAATGCCTTGATTGCATGTCATTGCCTAGCATTGGTCATTATTTGGCATCCCTCTAGCTCCCATTGCGATCGTAGAGAGTACCATTTTTGCAAGTAGTAGGAGGAGTCATTGTCAGCAAGCTGTTTCAACTTCTTGATTTCTTGGTTTGTGGCCATGATCGTGTTCTTGCCATACGACATAATGAGATGTTATTTGATTTCTTGTTCCTTGGATATCACAATTGCAATTACCTCCTCAGCTACTTTAGAAGCCTTAACAAATGCAAATTCTGACTCCTCCCAAGAGCAAGGCAGTGTTCGTACTTCCATTGCTATAGGTTATTCCAAGAGACCTACGTCTACTCGATCGTGGCTTTTAGCCAATGTTATGAAAGTAGCGTCCAAGTGTCTTATGAAAGCAACCAAGAAGTCATCCCCAATATTTTTAGCTAAGTCCACGGCCAAGGTTAGAATTGATTGCCGCTCATAAGAGGGTCTAAGCCTGGCAAAAGTGGTTGAGGTTTGACAGCACTAGAGAGTTTAACAGCTAATATTTGCTGCTTGGTTTGCTCTTGAGGTTGTAGCTTGGTGATGGCTTTGATTGTAGCTATGGTTAACACGCTATTAGGTGCTTTTGAGGTTTGAGGGGCACCACTAGGACTAGATTTGGGTGGTTTGTTAGTAGCAGGTTGCAATTTTGGGTGATAGATTGGTTTAGGCCTTGCTGAGCTAGGCTTTGGAGGTTCTATGGACTTAGCAGCCTGATTCTCTTGTGGTTTGAGTGTCTCTAGCATGATGTTTTGTGTGGTCAAAAGCTTGAGGGTGGCGTTTGAGTAGGGCCTTTGGTTGTTTTGGCTTTAGGTAGCCAAATCCAGGTGTTACCCTCATAGTAGCCTTGCGCTTGCAATAAGGTCTTAGGGACCCATTGCAGCTGACCGTATGATGTCGATGTTTATAGTTTCATCTAGGCTTCCTAGGTTTCGAGTGTGGGTCATTAGCCTTGCGAGGCCATGGGTTTCTGTTCCTTGCTGTTTAGGTGCCCATTTGAACTGGAGTTTCTTGACTTTAGTGTTGGGTTCAACGAGTTGCCAACATTGAGGTATGGCGGGTCGTGATGAGTCACAATCCCCCTCCTTAGACTTGACGGTGGGGTTCTCTACCAGTGGCCTTGTGGACTTGGAAGGAGTCTGCCCTTGCTGAAAGATGTAACTATTTGGATGTTGGCTATGGCTAGGTGGATACGTTGTGACTCGTAGTCGAGAATACAACGAGCTCGCTTCTGGAAGGTTCGTCCTAACATTGATTCCGTGCTTGTATCCTTAGTGTTGGGCAACACATAGAAGATTATCGGCATGCTTTCAGACTCGATAGAAACTGCAACCTTGCACTTTCCCAAAAGTGTGTAGGGTCGGCCTCCATAAGGGCTGAGCTTAGCATTAATGGGCTACAATTGCAGTTTGCCAATGGTCATGGGTTAAGCCATTAAAATCAGCTCCCTCATTGATCAATACGTTGATGGTGCATGTGTGCTTAGTAATGACTGTCATGCTTAGGTAAGCTAGTTCTACAACTTCCTCATCCTCATCCTCATCCGCCATCTCAGTGATAGTGGCTACTCGTACTTGGACAAGGGGTGCTAGCATTGGAGGCTCATGCAATGGTTGCATGGGAGGGAAATACTTCTTTATGCGGCTGCCATTGAGGAAGCCTATGCCCTCACCTTCCAAGGTTTCGAGCTCTACGTTGCCAGTTTGGTTGATGGTTTGAACCCTAAAAGGTCCTAGCCCCCGAAACTTCAGCTTTTGCTTATATCCTTTGACTGAGTATAGGAGTACTAAGTCATCCTGTTCAAAGTTGCACTGCTTGACATGCTTGTCAAACCAGAGTTTCCATCTTGCCTTCTCTCATATTAGCACATGGATGGCTAGAAGCCAGGTTTCTAATAAGTGTCGAGCTCAATTAAGTGTTCTATCTATGCCTCCTTCCCATCCTATCTCTCTTGAAGGGCTATCCTGAGGCTAGGTATGAAGAATTCCAAGGGTAGGATTACCTCCGTACCATAGGCTAGTCTAAAGGGGGTTTGTCCTATAGTTGCCTTGTAAGCCGTGCGGTAGGCCCATAAGGCCGCCATCAACTTGTTATCCCAATCACTGCGCAAAGCAGAGATGACTTTGGTTAGGATGTTCACAAAGATTTTATTTGTGGATTTGGCTTGACCATTTTCCTAAGGGTAATAAGGCAAAGATTTTCGATGGATGATAAGGAAGGAGGATAGGAGGTGAGCTATCACTTCGTTGATGAAGTGTGTGCCTTAGTCATTGACTAGTTTGATGGAGCAATAGAACCATGAGATCACTTGCTCCCATGGGAACTTAGCAGTGGTCCTAGCATCATTCACTCTTGTAGCTCGTGCTTCTGCCCATTTTGTTAGATAGTCAGCGTTAGCCACAATGATGTATTTGGCTTGTGAATATTGTGTCGCAGGACTAGTGGGTTCGACGGAGTCAATCCCCCATTTCTCGAAGGGTTGTTGTGTGATAATTGGGGTTAGCTCCATGTGATCCTTATGAATAAGGACTTTAGTCTGCTAGCACTCATCACAATGCTTCTCAAATCGTGCCACATCTTGGAAGAGGATAGGCCACCACAGTTGGGACTGCAAAGATTTCTAGAGTGTGGGATCTTGCTAGTTTGGAAATCGTGTTATACGTACCATTAGGGCTATTCGGAGTTGAGACACGATGGTGAGGCCATGCTGATTCTGTTGAATGTCATGACCTGTGCACAAACTAAGTAGGTCGGTATTTCATGACCCGAACCTAGCAACCTTGAAGTAGCTTCAATAGGGAAGAAGAGCCATAGGAGAAGAAGAAAGAGGGCTGATGAAAAGGTTACACTCAAGACAGATAGTACCACCACATTATCCAAAGGGAGGCAATTCACAGATACAGAAGCAAAAACATCTACTCTTAAGACAACAAAAATGGGGAATATCCCAACTTGAGGCACCAATTGAAAGTAGTAGTAGAGGTCAAGGAGTGGGTGAGAGAAGCCCAAGAGAACCTAAAGGATGTTGAACCCATCATTGAAGACGAGATCAATGAGCTCTCTAGTATGAGCACACCAGTGTTGCCTACATGAATAAGATCGAGAGATGCATCCACACCCCATGTAGCACCACATATACAAAGCCTAAATACCACAAGCAGCCAGACTGCTCAAAATTACTAGTAAAATAGCGTAGAGCTTGATGAAAATCAAGTAGTTGGCAATCTACTCAACGGCTTTGATATCAGCTTCTGTGACTCTACCTCTAAGAGAGCTGCTTAGGCAAAACCCAACACTATGGCAAGTGTTAAAGTAGTGGGTAGAAGGACTCGATGAGCTTGGACTGACCGACTTGCCTGACCACAACATATCAATGCATATACCAAGCTTAATTCTAAACTCAGTGTGTAAGTCCTTACACGTGAACACTTTTTGGGAAGGCATAGAAATGCATGCAGTCTTAGTCGTCGTAGCATTAGGAGATGCTGCAAGAAAGGGAATCGTAAATACAGGAGCAAGAGTCAGTGTGCTTAGCCATACAATCCTACAAGCCTGGGGTAACCTGCCTCTGGGGACTGTAAGGTTTAATGTCACAGTAGCTAACAGAATGAAGATTAGACCATTTGGAGTACTCAAAGATTAGCCCTTGAAGGTAGTAGCATTTTAGTTTTCAATGAACTTCATAGTCATGGAGGGAGTGGACTACAACATCCTACCAGGCCAACCCTAGATGCGAAATGCACGAGTGATAGAAAATTGAGATAAGGATCTAATATTGTTAGGCAAAAAATCGAAAGCTATAAGAGTAGAGATGGACACATGGAAGACTACGCCGATCAACCTAGATGCCATCTTTGCCATCTTGAAAGGAGACTCACAAGTCAAAAATTCCTATGGGCCACTAATGAAGTATATCCCTTGCCCTGAGGATGAGCAAGGTTGGATGCATGTGCTAGCCACCATTGATCTCCCATTCTCATATGACAATGAGGATTATAAGCAAGCTGCAAGGACATCCAATGAGTTCCACAAAGCCACACCATCTTAACTACCAAAGGGTAGGACCACAACATCAATATCACTTTGCATGATGGCCAGGAGCTCTAACAGTCGACCAACACATGTCCCTCTCTACGTTTGATTTAACAAATTAGAACTCCAGGGGATTCTTGAATACTTGACGAGAGAGCTAGCTGGTAACTCCACTGCCAATCTCAAACCCCTCAAGGACCTCATAGAGGAGCTGAAGTGGCAATGGACCAAAGTACATGACTTGAATCTATTTTACAATTAGGCAAATGATGAGTACGAAGAATGTACTCTACAAATGAGGAAAGTGAGAGGAAGAGACTGGGACAATAGAGTATGATATAGGCGACTAAGTGATCAAACATATACGAATAGACTCCAAGCCACGGAAAGCCAATGTCTTTAGGATCGAAAGAGGAGTCATCAAGACGGAATGTGACCATACTTGGTTGGATCACCTAGATGTAATAGACTATGAGAAAGCTAGATTAGTTCAAGAACCTAGTACCGCATCACTCTTTAGAACTGAATCAGCCTCAAAGCTATGACCACCAAGGGAAACTCCTTCTTCTAACAAAGGTGAGTTTAACTCTAAGTCAAAAGGGATCTTTGAAAGCAATTCAAAAATACCCTGACCACCTAAGACCAAATTCACCAAAGGGGACATGCTAGTCCACCTAAAGGCGCAAGCAGTTGAAGGAGGAAAAGAAGAGGTAGTAAAAGGGGTCAGAAGCCAAAGAGAAAAGGAAGCCCCACGATCTAGCGAAGCACTTCCCAAATTTCAAAAAGGGCAATAGGGTAGTGATCTTGTTGGGATGACTCTTACGAATGCACAGATCCTACAAGCCCTAGATTGGAACATAACATTCCACGTGTACATTGATGCATCAAAGTTCACCATGGGAGGTGTTTTGTGCCAACCCGGTGAACATAATCTCAATTATCTTGTGAGCTTTGCTAACAGAAAACTCATAGATACAATTACTCCACAATGGAAAGGGAAGGCCTAGCTATGGTATTCATTGTAAAGAAGTTTTGTCATTATCTTTTAGGTACGACCTTTACCTTATTTGTTGACTATCAAGCTTTGCTTTATTTGGTGAACAAACCTTGCACTACATGATGCATAGCTAGATGGTTACTTCTGCTTCTAGATTTTGACTTCTCCATGGTACACAAGGGTAAGAAACATTACATGGTAGACCATACGTCCCGCATACCCACAGGAGAAGTTGTTGAATAGGGCATCGTAGACGACTTACTTGATGTGCACCTTTTTAGCATGTCTAGTGAACGAGACCTATTTAGGGCTGATTTAACACCGTATTGGGTAGATGACATAGTCCAAATCCTAGAGCATGGATTGCTTGAAAGACCAATAGAGAAAGCTAGGCTAAAGCGCCTTATCCTCAAGATATAGCCCTATTAGTTAATGGATATCCAAGTCTATAAGCTAGGATATGATGGGTTATTACGAAGATGTGTGTGTGAGCATGAGATGCATGATGTACTTGTTTGCTAAAGCACATGGTGGAATTGCTGGAGGACACTTCAGCAAAGACACTACAGCACACAAGGTGTTGGAATCTCAATTGTGGTGGTCCACCCTATTCCATGATGTAGCTAAGTTCATGAAGCATTGTGACGAGTGCCAAAGGAACAAAATCCCCATCTGTAAGGACAAGACAAAGATAACCCTAGTAATAAGATGACAACCCTTTGAAAAATGGAGAATTGACTTCATTGGGTCGATCAATCTTGTATCACAATACTCACAGGTAAAGTACATAATTGTAGCGCGATGATAGCTTATCTCACAAAATGGATGGAAGTTTAGACCACTAGGAAGAATGATACTAAGACCACAGCTAAGTTCCTTTGGGAGCAGATGATCTCATAATTCAACTGCCCCATCAAGCTAGTTAGTGATTAAGGCACATACTTCATTAGTGAAGTGATTGTCCATTTACTATTCACCTTCTTGATCATCCATAGGAAATCCTCACCATACTACCCTCAAGCTAACAGTCAAGCGGAATCCATGAATAAGATCCTAGTAAATGTCTCGACTAAGGTAGTCTCCACAGCATTGACTGGGACAATAGGCTTGTGGTAGCACTGTGGGCCTACAGGACATCTGATAAGATAGTCGTAAGGCAAACACCATTCAAACTAACCTATAGGACTGAAACAATCCTGCTAATGGAGATCTTTTTTCCAAGCTTGAGAGTGTAAGTGATTCGAAATTCAAGTTATTTCACAAAATAACACGTGTTGCCTAACACTAAGGCTACCAGTAAGGAAATGCTACTAGGATGTGCATTTAAGAAATAAGTACACTGCAATATTGATTATGACTCATAGCATATTCACCTTGCCATTGGCAATGGTCAAATAGTAATGGCTTTCAGCAAGGGCAGCACGGATTCATCTAAGCCCGCAGTGCCACTGATAGAGAAACCTTGTGCCAAGTCTAAGAAGGAGAGAAATCATGACTTGTCCCACCCCACCAAAGCAAACCAGTCACAACCTCCAGTAGACGCACCCAAGACCACTGAGTAACAACTTAAATGGGTACCCAAACAATAATCGCTATTGACTAGGAGCCAACTTGCATGAACTCATAATCCCAGAATCTCATGCCCTAGGCCTAGGAGACAAAGCTAGTGCTATAGAAGCAAACAAACAGCCAAGCCATGATGGGTCCCCAAAGCCTTATTCTATTGCATGCTTACAAGGCTACTACAAAGGCAACAAATGGATTTGGCTATGCAAGGCCATGAGTGGCACGCGTGTCCCTCAGACACCGCCTCTTCTAGTCCATCTCCACAAGATAGTAAGCCAACTAGGAATGAGAAATCAATTGACCCAAAATATACCAAACCCATAAGACCATAATAGGTTTATCGACCAAAATCATAGCTCTTTACACCGAAACCGACTCAATCTAACACTTCTAGTGACCCAACTATTCCACAAGCAGAATATAGCGGAACCACCACTAAGCCGCAAAAGATGAATAACCCATGACACAAGTGGCGGTCAGACACCCTACTGAGACCAGTCCATGAAGCAGGCATCAGTTGCTAAGTTATCTAGTCCAACCTCCCATCATAGGCCTTAGATCCTCCTATCAACGGAGATCTATCCTTACTTTGGCCCTAGACCTAGCCACGAATACGAGGGACTACCTAGTCACCTGCATCAATCAAATGGTTGGATGCCACCCTCACTATGTTTGCTAAAAGCTATGAATGGTTGGATTTAGGCCTCCTAAACAAGCCATTAGCATTGGATGTATGCTCTTGCCATGCACCTAGGAAGAATATGAATTCATGTTTGTCAAGATTCCCATGTCGAGAAATTGATCGCCAAAGAGATTTCTTGAGAGCAAGCTCTCAAACTGCAGCAGCTGATCACCTCCTATAGCAAGATCAAAGTCTCTGCAACAAACCAAGAGCTAGAAGACCTGAAAAAGCTAGTTGAATCTAACACTTTCTTCGTGGGAAAATGGTATGCTCTCCGTCTCCTATGGGAGCAAGAGGGCTACCAAATTATGACCAATGCTAAGCAGAGACATGCAATCAAAACCTCTAAGTACGACCCAACCTTTATGGCTCCTACCTCGTTCAGTGTCTTGGCCATCACTTGCAATTGACTGTTAGAAGATCATGTTATGTCCCATCCCTATTTGGACCAAATCCTAACCAATGAAGAATTGGACATCGCTAGCAGAATGAACTCTGGTGACTTACAACTAATGTCTTGACATACATTACACACATAGGCATCAGATTATATGACATGGACTTTCACGCCCACTTAGAGTATAACCCATAGTTCTATGATTGGCTCATGAAGAAATAAAGCCCAGTCGGCCAGTGCTTAATGCCCTTAATCCTTCATCCTCCAATCCTAGGAAGGATCTTCATCATTCCCGAGGGGGGGAAAGGGGGTTAGGTGGACAAGAAAACATGACCTAACCTCAAATCGGATTTCAAAAGAAAAAAACGATTGTTAAAGTAAACTTGTACTTGAGAAACTTTTCATGAAATTCTTGTTGGAACATGTGGACTGCTTGAAACAAAAATATTTCAGGCACCACGACAAATGCAACAAGCTTCCATTCTAGGAAGAGGAGCATGCCAAATATGGCTTGGTTCTGCTGAAACAAAAGCCTTTAACATAGAAGCATTCGGGACCTAGAAGATATGGTGGTAGAGGAGCCTATGAAATAGATCATCGACATGTACAACCTCAATAATAAGTATATGGAGAAAGTCATCCAAGCCATCGATTACAACAAGTGTACAAAGTTCCTGCAATCCTTCGACACCAACAAGAAGGCATAGTGAAAGTAAGGCAAAGAGAGAAGACCCAAAGAGTAGAAGTCAACAAGTGAGTCCTAAACTCCTGGAAAGGGCTTTGGCACTTGCCAACAAGCCCGAGAAGCGGCCAAAGAGAGACATCTACCGCATGTTGAGGATGGATAGGGGCTAGGTGTACACAAATGATGGGATCAATTTAGCCAACATCCCCAACCCCAACATCAAGCTATAGGCAAAAATGGTCCATGCATTGTTCTCCAGCCATGTACAATGCTTTGATGATGAGTAGGATCGGAGTACCACTACTCGAGAGCCTTGCAGAAAGAGACTTGGATGAAATCAATTGGTTCAACTACATATGCAAGATCATCGAGTCTACAGAAAAAGCACTATCCATGAGTCCTAGACCAACAGGTGGGGAGTCTCGGGCTTCCACAATAAGATAGCAATAAAAAAACCAACGGTCAAAGCAGCCAACATAGGATTCAAGGGCGTGCTAACTACCATAATCCATGAAGCTGTGGGAGATGTAGAGAAGGAAGAAGTGGTGGGAGAAACACCTAGGTGATCACCAGCCCATGGGTTTCCAGTGCATTCAACCATTAAAGTGAGCACCCTAGTTTCATTTTCTACCAGAAACTTGGGGGATGAAGAAATTGCAAGAGTATAGAAGGAAGAAGCAAAGTGAGCTGCAAAGATGAAGGAAGCTCAACGATAATAGGAGGATAAGAGCGAAAGAACTGTTAGTGACCAAGGTGAGGAGGGCTCTATCCCATCGAGCCAGGGAGAAAAGGGAAAGATTATATTGCGAATTTGAGGCAAAAAGAAGGGAATTACAAGAGAAGGGGACAAAGACTTAGAAGTCATACAGAAAGAATCAAGGAAGCTAGAAGAGGAATGAAAGATAAAGTAGGAGGAAGAGGATGAATGCCTGCAAAAGGCTGAAGAAGAGTCTAAAAGGACTGAAGAAGAATGAAGAAGGAGGAAGTAAAAAGAGGAGGAGGAAAGACTAAAAGGAGAATATGATGAACAGATGACTCTTGCCCTTAGATTGATAGTTGAACAAACCTCCCGATTAGAAGAGTTGGCACAGATGAGCCTAGAAGATGCACTAGGCACCAATGCCGCAGAAGTAGCTCAAGGACCTGCAATGGAGGCAAGCAAGGGAAAGGCTCCATTATACCCACCACCACCTGTCATGGTTGCCACACCTATCACCACACAAGAAACCATAGAAGCCACAATGAACGAAAGCAATGTGATGGCTTGGGTGCAGTACCTAGTCAACACAGTGTAGTAGCTTGACCAACGCCAAGTGGAGGAGCCCTAGTGCCAAGGATGAAGAGGTCAATTGTTGTAGATGTAGAGTTAAGAAAAAACCCAAAGAAGCCCATAATAGAAGCCTCAACGTCCATACCCTCATCTATGCCAGTGCCAATGAATTATGAGTACGAAAAAGAGATGCTAGCCCAACTAGAAAAGGTGAAGGAAGAGAAGAAGGTAGTGTTGGCATAACAGGAGGTAGAAAGAGATGCATTCTCAGCTTATCGACTTGAAAAGATGTGGCAAAATAGCTTACCAACAGAGAAAAATAAATGACCTGAAGAAGGAGTTGGAAACAAAGAAGGAAGTGGAGGCAAAGAAGGAAGAAGAGAGTGCAAAAGAGCCCCATGATGCGAAGTAGGGGAGGAGATAGGGCTGGAGATGGATTTCTCAATCCTCTTACAACAAAATAAGAACATGGAGAAGCACCTAGAGAAATTGAAGAAAATCGAAAATGAGCTCACTGAGAAGCTAGAAAGATTGAAGACTCAGGCCTATGCAGAGTTTTGTAAGGAGAAACAGCAAAAGGAATGGTTGCTTAAAGAACTACACAATGCCAGGGCACAAAAAGACAAGGTGTCAACTAAAAGGTCGGTAGAAGTGCAAAACTAACTCCATGTGATCCTCCAAGACCAAGAACATCTGGAAGAGCAGTTGAACTGGCATAGATAGTGTAAGAAGAAGATGCTCAAGACCTAGAAGGATCACGAATAGATGGTAATGAAGTTGTCTCAATACTAGACTCAAGGCATAGAAAAGATGGAGGAGAAGGCTAGTGCTTGGGAAGAAAAGAGTGTTGGAAGGCTCAGGGGCCTTGCCAAACGCCTTGCCTTGGTAGCAGAAAGTGAATGAATCATGGCACTAGCAAGGGTGGAAGCAGTGGAGGCAAGTATAGAAGTCCAGAAGCACAACAAATCTTTCTTAATATCGTGCTACATGTGATCTAGACTGAAAGAGAGGACATAATAGAAGGGCTAAAAAGGAAGTTGGAAATTACAAGAAGAGCTATAAGGTATAGTCTCTCCAGGAGCGCATCCCTATAGCTAGCACTAGCCTAAGCACAGAGCAACAACAGTAGTACTTGAGGTACGCTGGGCTCTCAACAAAGGAGCTAGCAAAGTTAGGGTTTGGAAAACAGGAACATTAGATGAAATACCCTACTGAAAATCCAAGAGATTCAGTACAAGAAGAGGGGCCAAACTTTGAGCAAGGCCAAGATGAGGAAGAGCAATCATGTGAACCTAGCCCACCACGATAGGAGATGCCACCTGAAGATCCCGAGGGGAGCGTAGTTCCAAAAAGGGTGATGGAAGCGAAAAGGAAGAGAAGAGAGATGGTGGAGCAAGCACAAAGAAGGCTGAGAGCCCAACTGTAGCAAGTTCCTAAAGTCTAGATCCTGCAAAGAGAAGAATGCTATCCTGAAAATTGGGCCTAGGAACTAGCTATCTGGGATCAATGGGAGAATAAATACTGACCTTTTGAGTTCTCCTTCCACTATCCTCGCTCCTTAGATAGGGCCACGTCTCTAAGAGTGGTGGAGCAAGTGATTAGGATCGCACAACAACTTAGAAACCGATCGACATATGAAAGAGAAAAATACCCTACAAGGTGGTAGAAAGAGCCTGTGGACTACTAGCAAGGCAAGGTTTGGGAGATCTCAAAGACCACCAATGGATACGAAGCCCAATCAAAATGGCGGTGATGTGTCTGGGATTCCAACCTTGATGTTTGGATGGCCTTCTATAATAGCATACAGAAGGAGCGCAATGATCCCATGTACATGCCATATCCATGGAGAATAGGAGTAGATTATAACCCAGATGTGCATGGCAGGTATGATTTTCCCAAGTTCTATCATGTGAATGTAGGAAGTCCAAATGAATGTTTAATCTTCATTGACTAGGACATCTGCCCATCCATCATGCACTTCCTTAATGAGTTTTCATCCAGTCCCAACCCCGCATTCATCACTACCTGTAATTATCTTAGGGTACTTAGTATTTTTCTCAAGTAAAAGCCTGCAACAGCAGAAGAGGCCTAGCTACTGCTACTCTTTTTTTTATCTCAGTGCAGGAATCAATAGTTGTGTGATGGCCTGCCTCATGAGATGAGGACCACGCTCCTACCTTCCTTTTGTATGGTAGTCCTTGAATATATGAAGAGCAGTCACTTCACCAAGTGTAGTTACCCCTTCATGTCAATGATACCCCTAAACATATATATTAACATAAAAGGATACTTGCAGAGCAGACCCTTCCTTACCATAAGGAGAGAAAGAAATAAAGCAAAGAAAACGCAAAGACAAAGCACAAGAAAAGGAAGAAATGGAATTCTCATGTATATGGGTCCTCAAGCGTGGGACAATACCACAAGCTTGCTTGACCCAACTCCCAATTCTACAGGTACATACACCATGCACTACACGGTGAGGTTGGCATACCCCTGGGTAGTGTACTTCCTTTTCCTTTTTAGGTACATTCGATAACCCACGACGACCAACCACCAACCTTGGAGGCCCTGTCACCCACTTGATCTCTTCTTAGTCTCCACAATCTCACATCCATTTTGTTATGCTTCTTCTCCATGGACAACCTCCCCAAAGCCCCATCATCGACCCACATGGCAAACCTTCAACCACCCAAGCTCTCACCAACAAGTGCCATGGGACTAGCACTCGGGTAGGAGGGGGTAATGTTAACCCGGTGCAAATAAAGCAAAAAAAAAAGGTGAAAGAAAATCAAAAGATGCAAGGCAAAGCAAAAAAAGATGGCCCAATGAAAAAATAGGAGAAAAAACGCCAGAAGCACAGGAGCAAATTTAAAAGTCTAGGGCGAGTGCAAAAAGGGAGGCACATTTTAAATATAAAAGTACACCCTTAATTTTTGTAAAAGAGCATTAGACTCCCTCCTATGAAATTTGTAAATGTAGAGGGGCACGGGTGAAGGAAAAATGCAAATAGGAATGGAATAAGGAAAGAGGGCCTAGGCTAAAATGACCAGCCATGTAAAAAAGGGATGGGCACCCAAAGGAGGAGGTAGGGCATGTATAAAAGGCAAAAAGTGAAAGAAGAAGCTCATTCTTGTGTATAGCCAAAACTAGATCTCTTCTTCTTCTTCTTCTTCTTGCTTGTGCTTGTGCTGTTGAGAGGGAGTGGGAGGGAGTGTGTAAGGGTGAGGGACCGTGGTGGAGAAACTCTCCATCTTCTTCTCTTCTCTTCTCTTCTCTTCTCTTCTCTTCTCTTCTCTTTTCTTCTCTTGCATGTGGCAATGGAGCTTGGAGCTTGGAGCTTGGAGCTTGAGGATCAAGCCTGCTTGAGGTTGCACCTCAGATTGTGGAGCTACCAGAGAGCTCCTAGGAGGAGGCAACTCGATTGGGCATGAAGGTAAGCTCACTACACTTGTAGATGAACTAGAGGGAAGGGGGAAACCCTAACTCTAGCCATCCAGTGGCTATATAAATAGCCTAAAGGTCACTCTCAATGTAGAGGAGAGTGTAGTAGTTGTACTTGTGAACAACTCATTAAGCAAGTTCTTCTTCTTGTACTTGAGCTCTCTCTCTCCCTCCTATGCACACTCTCTTGCTCTCACTCTGATTATTTCAGCATGGTATCAGAGCCATCTTTGTTCCAATAGGCTTCCCTCAACTCCATTTCTCACTAAATACACAAGAAAATCCTCATTTTCCCATCTTGGTCTTTCAACCTCTGTAGCTAATCAACACCTACCTCCATTGGAGGAGCTAATGTGAGCAAAGGAGGCCATATTAGCTCCTGATTTCTTCTAGGAACTTCTTTTTCAATTCAAGATGCATCAAAAGGTCCATTCAAACCTAGACATTGGAGGCATATCATGCCAGCATTGTAAAAAAATGTAAAACGGGTGCATTCTGGGCAGCATGATGTTCACTAGCCTAGCACGATCTGCAACAAGTGGTGCAATGCCAGTGACTATCATGGGGCTTTGGTAGACCCTTGAGTGGGCCTTCTAACCCTTAAAGGGTTTGGACTAATTCTATCCGTAGTACTGCTCACATAGAGCAAAACCCTAACTGGGTATCTTGTTGGCAGCCATAGCCAAAGCTTGAAAGCTTGGTCTTTTGAAATTTTCCACTTCCAAGAATTCAATTAATGCCAAAATGTGTAGGATATTTTTTTCTCAACATGAAGTAGATGGATTTTGTGATTTTTCACATCACTCTTCAACCAAGGAAGCAATGGTATAAACTATGAAATCATGGGTAACATAATTGACTAATCAACCTCGAGGTGCACATGGAAAGGCTATGCCTTTGGATTTCTAGTGCAAATGTATCTACAATGCAAGCTAAAATCCAATCTAGTAGTTACTTAACTACAACTTGTGCACTCATGTAATATCCAAAGTGTTTTGCAATGCTACCTTGTGTTAGCACTTTTCCTTGCCATCTTAATGCTTTCTTGCCAAATGGGATGACATCATCAAAGTATGATGAGTTGCAAGAGTAAAGAACAAAGGACTGAAAGGATCCTTCCCCTGAAAATGGCTTTAATGCTCTTGAATCTCCCTCCACTATTTGTTGTCCATTCTTGAAACTAGAAAAAAAAAACAATTTTCCCTTTTCTTGGAACCCAAAACATCCCCCAAACAGCAGTGTCATAGCCTCTATTTATCATAGTGCCATCTAAAGACCCTTGAATTCTATAGTAGTAGATGGAACAAGATACTATCTTAGAGTATCCCTATTATAGGGATTATTAACACACAACTCTTCTACCATTTCTACTCTCACACTAGCATATGATGAACCATATCAATCACTTTAGTCTCCATTCTCATTGACACAATGAATGGCTGTCTAAAAATCATTGGATAACTACAAGAATCTTGCACAAAGAAGTATTGACCATCATAGACCTCTCCAAACTCAGGGTATTTGCACGTGTCTACATCCTTGCAAATATGGGAACATTCCCTAGGGAGCAGCTTGAAGAATACTTGCCATTTTCCCTATCCTCGGAAGAGCAAGAACATCTTGATGAGCACTATGATAGGCTCCTGCATGAACGCATGCAACTCACCTTTGACGAGGAAGCCGACGAACTACGCTTAACTGTAACATTCAATGATGTGCTCTGCCAACTAAATTTCTTACAGATAGAGCAACTAAAGCGACAATCAAAGGGTCGAAGTCAATTTGAAAAATCTTGGTTTGAAAACCGCATTGCAATGGCCGAACTAGGAGCCCAGATTATGACAGTCTCAGAGGAGCAATTGGCCAAATGGCGGTCTCAAAGAGACCCGACCTATGTGGCACCAACTTCCTTTCGAGTGTTGACTACCATTCAGGGTACGGACTTAGCTGGAACTAGCGAAGAGAACTCTCTGGCTGATAAGGTTCTCACTGAGGAGGAGTTACATGTTGCCAATAGACTCGGACAAGGTACCATGCAACTCAATGTTGCAAAATATCTATCGTTATTAAGTAAGCTGCCACGAGTACTAGATGCGTGTGCCACACTCCAGTACAATCCAGAGTTCTACAATTAGTTTTCATCCTCATGAAGTGACATGGATTCGTAAATATGTACATAAATAAACAATGAATTTTGTGACCCTGTATAGATAATATCAACACACACAAGCAATAATAGTCAAGCGTAGGGAGAAGAGTTGGGTTTGACAGGCTGAGCTCCTCAAGTCCTCCTCTCACCACACAATTAGAAGTTGTGTGACCATTCCCGCCTCCAAGTGGAGGGCATGCAACCCTCATTACCGCCATAGGAAGCCCTAACCAACATCTCTAATGGTGTAGACGAGGCACGATCCCTTTCTATACACCTGTCCCCGTTCCAGTCTATCCTTTTGGGGATGAGCCCTGCCCCACTCCATGACAACCAGTCCATGCAACTTAGCATAAGCCAAGATCTGCTAATGGGGCTGGAGGTAAAATGAACATCATCACATGGGCCATCCCTCTACAACAAACACTACATGCCTCAGATCACCCCTCCTCATCATATGCACTTAATAACCCACTGTGTAATCCCTCCCATGCGAATAGTTTTATCCTGCCTCAGGGCCCAACCCTTGGTTTACATTTTGCAGGTTCCCTTACAAAAGCAGTCATGGACCACATAGTGCAGCTGGCCTACAAGGAAGCCCTCCACCGTCGGAGGGAGGATAATGCACTCGCGCCCCCACCAAAATGCTACGTGCCTACTCTAAAGAGGTACGCACCGAAAAGAGGCCCTAAACGACACCGCCCAGGATGTAGGCCGAAAACTCCCCAAGACAAGAGGGCGAGGGCTCAAGGGAGCGCACGGGGTGTGGCAACATCGGCCGTGCAAGCCCCACCAGACGCTCGGGCACCAGGTGCTCAAAAGAGGAGAGGGCAGCTCGAGACAAGCAGGAATTTGATGCATTGTTCAAAAGCATTCTGGAAATAGTTGCAGCCAGGGACTATGCCATTCAAGTCCCGGCTGACATCTTCCCCGCCCAGCCTCACAGGAGCCCCTCACCGGCACAGCCTCAGTCACCCCACCACCCGAACTAGCCCCGCCTCGTACAAATAGAGTAGCCCCTATGATATATAAGCTGCTTAACAAAGGCCATCATGCCATAACTTTTTGTCTTTAAATGGTTAAAGGGGCAGGCTCCCCACCTGTATACACTTTCCTTACCTACTACTAATATATGCCACGTCTTAACAAGCACCGGAATATGCATCGCAATTAGCATCATAGGATTTTGATAAAGTAATATCTTGATGTGATTGCATATGTTCGTTGTACTTGATACATGCGACTTGCATATACTCTCATGAAGTGATAAGTGGATGCAGGATGATGCAGGTCTTCATGCGAACGTGTCATCACTGCCCAAGTCATCGCAAGACCACCAACCTCATAAAGAGCCACGACAAAGCCACGCTATCGAAAGCGAAAATCGCCATTTCCGATCGCCCACGTCGCATGGCCCAAATCATGATCTTAACCACTTTCTCTTTCTGGGTTTCACTCTACACCGGGCACTCACAGTAGCTGTTACCTCAATTGTACCAACATCGCACATTTCAAAGAGGGTTGCAAAATCTCAAATGTATCTCCCCATCTCAACAACTGCTTCTCTAACAATGAGGCTAGGGCACAATCATCACTGTAATATCCATTTCCCGAGCCTTCGAAGTTCGATATCTCCCAACCCATTGAAAGGCTGATAGCCTCAACATATTGCAATGGTTGTACTCAAGCAAGTCCAAAAAAAAAAAAAAAAAAAGACAAAAAACAAAAAGCTAAGCAGCACCCACGATCACAACACAGCACCTAGGGGTCCTCAAATTAGGTACCTCCAATGACCTTGGTCGACTGGCTCTATCCTTAGCCCCCTAGCCCTCTAGCATCACCCACAATTGTTCAGGGCACATCAAGGGCAGGACATATCTAAGGAGCTTGTCTCGACCTGTCACCCTGACCCATTTGCACGATTTCTTTTTTGCACTTTGCCTTAATACCTTTGCAATCGGTCATGATAAGTAACTCATGAACAGCCATGGAAAGTACACCGTACTTGTCAAGCAATACAAGTAGCTGCCAGCTACCGAAAGTGCAATATCCCTGTGTTCAATTATGCTATGTCATGCAGTCACAATGCAAAGGATGTCTCATACATCTTCACGTGTACTTCTTCTCAACATAGACAACTTTGCTTCATCCACACGTTGTTACGAGAAACCAGCCCACGTTCTTCTAACTACGTAATATCTAAGTATGCACGAGCACTCACATAATATCTACACCGAAATATATACATAGTTTGGGTCCTCAAGTGCAGGACAATACTCTCGGCTTGCTTAGAGTTTGACCTGTCTCCCAAACTAATTGAACTACATCTTGTACATGATAAAGAAGACTAGCACCACCCCTAGGGAGAGACCACATATCAGAGGTTTTCAATTGCAGGTATTGAAGACTCCAATGAAAGTGTCGTTTGCACTTCATCGACACTCACCTCTGAATTCTTATCCTTTATCATCCTGCATGCCCGCCAAGAATCGTCATGTGCAGAATCCTCAAAAACCAACACATGTGCCAGCCATCAGTGCAATCCCCAACAAAGAACAGCCCTATCACCAACTCCAACAACCCTACCACCAGCCACCCAGGCCAACAACGTGCCCCCAATGACCTTCCCTCCGCACCACCAACATGCCTCAACGGCAACCACAGATGTCCCACATCTTTGGTGCATGCCAAAGCCTACTACCTATGATGGTGAGTGTCATAGGACTGGCATTCATCTAGGAGGGGATTAATATTAACCGTTAAACGAACAAGGTGAAAAATCTGGAAAATCTAAAGCAGAAGACAAAGGCCAAGGCAAAAGTGAAACGGAAGACGAAGGCACACCAAGAAAAATATGAAAGTATAAGAAGTGTAGAAAAGTCCTAAATAAAGAAAAAAGACGCACAAGAAAAAGTGTAAGTCAATACTTTTATAAAAGAGCACAAGCGCATCATGGTTTAATTTAAAGAGCATATGGCTCTCACTCGTGCAATTTGTAGAGGTAAATGGGCAGTAGAAAGGAAGCTAGGAAGATAGAAGGACAATGGGAAAAAGGGCCTAGGCCACGACGACTGGCCATGTAAAAAAGAGGATAAGGGGATGGCCGCCCAAAAGGGATTTAGGGTCTTGTATATAAAGTTGGAAAGTGAATGAGAAGCTCATTCTTGTGTGTGGCTAAAAGTGGCTCTCCTCTTCTTCTTCTTCTTGCTTGCTTGAGCTTGTGCTTGAGAGAGGGAGTGTGAGAGTGTTAGGGAGTGAGTGTGTGAGGGTGAGGGACCGGGGAGGAGAAGCTCTCCATCTTCTCCTCTCTTATTCTCTTCTCTTCTCTTCTCTTCTCTTCTCTTCTCTTCTCTTGGCAATGGATCTTGGAGCGTGGATCTTGAGGATGGAGCTTGCTTGAAGCTTGCACTTGGATTGTGGAGCTACCGGAGTGCACGGGAGAGGAGGTAACTCCATCGGCATGGAGGTAAGCTCACTACATCCATAGATATAGATGGCACATCGGCTATGTGAGAGGTAGCCGTCAGTGCTCGGCTTGGAACGCTTAAAACAAGAAGTAGTCAGTGGGTCTTGGTGATCGAGCGAAAGCTCCCACATTTTGGTTAACCGTCAAACGAACAAGGTGGAAATTCTGGAAAATCTAAAGCGGAAGACAAAGGCCAAGGCAAAAGTGAAACGGAAGATGAAGGTGCACCAAGAAAAATATGGAAGCACAAGAAGCGCAGAAAAGTCCTAATTAAAGGAAAAAGGTGCAAAGAAAAAGCGCAAGTCAATACTTTTGTAAAAGAGTACAAGCGCATCATGGTTTAATTTAAAGAGCGCCGGGCTCTCACTCGTGCAATTTGTAAAGGTAGATGGGCGGTAGGAAGGAAGTTAGGAAGATAGAAGGACAATGGAAAAAAGGGCCTAGGCCACGGCCGGTCATGTAAAAAAGGGGATAAGGGGATAGCCGCCCAAAAGGAATTTAGGGTTTTGTATATAAAGTTGGAAAGTGAATGAGAAACTCATTCTTGTGTGTGGCCAAAAGTGGTTCTCCTCTTCTTCTTCTTCTTCTTCTTCTTGCTTGCTTGAGATTATGCTTGAGAGAGAGTGTGTGAGAGTGTGAGAGAGTAAGTGTGTGAGGGTGAGGGACCGGGGAGGAGAAGCTCTCCATCTTCTCCTCTCTTCTTCTCTTCTCTTCTCTTCTCTTCTCTTCTCTTCTCTTGCTTGCGGGAATGGAGCTTAGAGCATGGAGCTTGAGGATCAAGCTTGCTTGAAGCTTGCACTTGGATCATGGAGCTACCGGAGTGCACAGGAGAGGAGGTAACTCCATCGGCATAGAGGTAAGCTCGCTACACCCAGAGATATGGATGGCACGTCGGCTATGTGAGAGGTAGCCATTAGTGCTCGGCTTGGAATGCTTGAAACAATAAGCGGTATGTGGGTCTTGGCGGTCGAGCACCCCTTGCTTGTATTGACCATATTTTGGTAGTGGATGCAATTGCATATGTATCTCTGTGGCATTATCACCTTGGGTATATGTTCTTGAAAGGAATGAAAATGCTTATCCATTTGTAGTATCTTCCACCCCTTAACTATAAATGCTTTGAGTCTTGTGATCATTGTTTATATGGCAGGTAGACATGTAATATGCATAAAAAGTATGGTATGACATGCATGGTTGAGCCATTGGCTCTTGTTAATTCGGATATACGTGATCTCATGCCCTACCAGTTGTTAGATGGTGCGAAGTATTTTATTACCTTCATTAATTACTCTACGCATAAAATTTGGGCATATCCTATAAAGCAAAAATTGAAAGTCTTCACTACATATCAATGTTGGCTTACTTTGAAAGAGAACCAATTTGGGTATAGGTTGAAATGCCTAAGGTCAAATAATAGGGATGAGTATATCTCTAAAGCCTTTGAGAAATTTTGTGATGAGAGGGGTATTAAGCATCAAATGACCACGCCGTACACCCCACCCCAAAATGGTATGGTTGAGTGCATGAATAGGACAATTCAAGAGCGAGTTCACAATATGCTCAGCCAAGTAGGCTTATTATACCATTATTGGGCTAAGGCAATTACTCTTCTATACACTTGATAAATCAGTCCCCATGCAGAGCTCTTGACTATCAAGTTGCAGAGAAGATATAGTTTTGGAAAAACTCACTCGTATGCTCATTTGCGTATCTTTGGTTGTGAGGCTTTCTGCCATGTACCCAAGGACAAGCACAATAAGTTGGATCCTAAATCTAGGAAATATATCTTTCTTGGTTACAGAGATGTAGGTGAGATGATATCGCTTATGGGATTCGTAGGCTTAGAGGGTGATCCACAGCCATGGTGTTTTCTTCCATGAAGAGAAAATGCATAAGCAACATGAGCATGTCATTGAGGTACACAATATTATATTTCAAGAGGAGTCTCATGCTACTATACAGCCAACTAGACAACCTGCAAAATTGGTGGTTGATACTCCAATGGCCCCGGTCCCTGATGCTCCACAAGACTACAAACCCCATAGTCAATTTTGAGGTGGTCTGCTAGAGATAGATAACAACTTGTGTGGTTTGAGCCCTCTATGGATTATGTTATTGTAACAAATGTTGGTTAGCCTCTTACTTATGATGAAAGCCATGCGCAAAGCTAATAGTCACTCTTAGAAGAGGACCATGTAGTCAGAGTATGACTCACTACAAAAAAAATCATACGTGGGATTTGGTTCCTTTGCCTGGTGACAAGTGTGCTTTGCCATGCAAGTGGGTGTATAAGTTTAAAAATATCCTTGGACACCCCAAGTGGGGATACAAGGCCAGATTGGTTGCTAAGAGCTTCAAGTTAGGACATGGTGTAGACTTTGATGAAGTTTTTTTCCCTATTGTGAATATGACTACCCTACACTTCTTGCTCAGATTGACTTGGATCATTATTAAATGGATGTTAAGACGGCTTTTCTTCATGGAGACTTGCATGATGGGATTTATATGGACTAGCCTAAGGGCTTTGCAAACCCTGGCAGGGAACACCTAGTGTGCTGATGTCTTTAAGCATTCACATGTATATTCTCACAGTGATATAGATCCGTTTTTATACAAAAGAAGGCTCATGATAGCAGCCTTATAATTTTGATCCTCTATGTGGATGATATGTTGATTGCTTCTAGGAGTGCTCATGATGAGTTGGATGCCTTGAAAGCTCGGCTTAAGAGGAGCTTTGAGATTAAGGACATGGGACATGCCTCATATATTCTTGGAATGCGCATTACATGCGATTGCTCTAAGGGGCTCCTCTACTTGTCACAGAAGGAGTACATCCAGAAGGTCCTTGAGCGGTTTTATCTGCAAAATGTTAAGCCTTTGGTTGTCCTTTATCTTCTCACTTAAAGGTTAGTCATGCCAATTATCCACATTTTGATTAGGGAAAAGCCGAGATGGCCAAGATCCCTTATGCATCCACAATGAGCAGTTTAATATATGCCATGATAGCCACTCATCTTGACATAGCATTTGCAGTGGGAGTTGCAGCATGCTATATGGCTACACCTGCTGGCAGACAGCATTGGGATGTCATCAAGGGTATCATGAGACACCTGAAGGGCACAATAGTTATGTGCATGTATTATTGTAGCCAGGATACAGGAATTGTGGGATGCACTGACTCTCATGATGCAGGATATGCAGACGCAGTAGGAAGTCTACCTCTTGCTATATCTTCACCTTTGCTGGAGGTGCTATTTCTTGGATGTCTAGGGTGCAAAAATGCATGGCCCACAATGAGTAGTTTAATATATGCCATGATAGCCACTCATCTTGACATAGCATTTGCAGTGGGAGTTGCGGCACGCTATATGGCTACACCTGCTGACAGACAGCATTGGGATGTCATCAAGGGTATCCATGAGACACCTGAAGGGCACAATAGCTATGTGCATGTATTATTGTAGCCAGGATACAGGAATTGTGGGATGCACTGACTGTCATGATGTAGGATATGCAGACACAGTAGGAAGTCTACCTCTTGCTATATCTTCACCTTTGCTGGAGGTGCTATTTCTTAGATGTCTAGGGTGCAAAAATGCATGGCCCTATCTACTACAAAGGAAAAGTATGTTGCAACCCATTGAGGCTTGCAAGGAGGCTCTCTGGTTAGGCCATTTAGTGGCTGACCTTTGCATTACTGATGTGGTCCCTACATTGCCTTCGAATTCTATGAGTCCTATTTGATTGGCCAAAAATCCCATCTTCCATATGTGAAGACGAAGCACATTGACATGTATTACCACTTTATTTGAGAGGTTGTTGAGAACAAGTCTATTGAGCTTGTCAAGATCTCTATTTGAGATTCAGAGGGAGAGAGAGAGAGAGACAAAGACATGGAGCTGTAACAAAGAGTAGTGAACTCTCATTGTTCTCTTCTTCTCATTCTTCCATAATGCTTATTAAATTCTAATCACACATAACTGAAAAACACACTAGGTCACTAACTGACCATACCTCTAACTGTGGTTGAGTTTGACCGACTCAGTTATTATACCACACATATAAAGAGACAGCTAAGATGACAGTTGTCTAGATAAGGTCGGCGGTCATGTCGGTGATACTAATCACGAGCTTGATTCTCAACACTCCCCCTCAAGCTCAAGCTAATTGTTGTACTCCAAGTAGCTCCCTGAAATGCACAAACTTCTCTTTACCAAGTGATTTGGTAAAGATATTTGCTACCTTCTCTTCAGTCTTCACATGGAGTAGATCAATCTTTCCAACAAGTACCATCTCCCTGATAAAATGGTAATGAACTTCTATGTGTTTGGATCTAGCATGATAGACAAGATTGCTACCAACATCACACTACTAAGATTGTCACAATGCAATGTGATCTTCTTGTCTAACTGTATACCCAAGTTGTGTAGCAATTTCACAAGCCAAATTTCTTTGCATGCCGCTAAGGTTGCACCCCTATATTCTACCTCTGTACTAGACAAACCAATGGTCGGTTGCTTCTTATTACTCCAGCTGATCATACTACTACCCAAACTAAAAATAACCATTGGTTGACCTCCTGTCATAGAGACAACCAATTGTATAACCTGTCAAGTCGAATGATTTTCCATGCTCATAAAACAGCCCATAATCAGTAGTACCCTTCACATACCACATAATCCTCCTGACTGCATCTAAGTGTGGCTTATGAGGTTTCTACATAAACTGGCTAATCATCCCCACTGCATAACTCAAGTCAGGATGGGTAATTGTAAGGTAAATCAAGCTACCCACTATCTATTTGTACATAGTGACACTCTCGATCTTAGTCCCAACATCAACTGCAAGTTAGACATTCTGATCCAATGGTGTTTCCATGGCTTTACACTTCATCATGCCATATTTCAACAAAGTATCATGAGCATATTGTTTTTGTAATAGCCATATACCTTGAGGTGTAGACACAACCTCAATCCCGAGAAAGTACTTCAGCTCACCAAGATCCTTGACTTTGAATGCAGCTTGTAACATTGCTTTAATTTCAGTAATCCCATGATCATCATCTCCAGTGATGATCAAATCATCAACATAAATCACCAAAAAAACATAATCATGCTCTGTCTTCTTTGTAAATAGACTGTGATCTGCATGACCTATCTGAAAACCAAGCTGCTGCAAATAAGTGCTTATGCAAGGATTCCATGCTCTCGGTGCTTGTTTCAATCCATACAAGGCCTTTTTCAATTTACACGCATATGTCGGATAGTCAGGGTGTACATAACCTTCAGGCTACTCCATATATGCCTCTTCAAGCAAGTCACCATTCAAGAATGCATTTTTGACATCCATCTGTCATAATTTCCAGCCCTTAGAAGCAGTTAATGCAATAATTGTTCTTATCATTGCCATCTTGGCAACTGGTCTAAAAGCCTCCTTATAATCTAGGCCATACTATTGTGCATATCCCTTTGCAACCAGCCAGGCTTTATACATTTCCAATGAACCGTCTGACTTACATTTCACTTTATAAACCCATTTGCAGCCAATGAGTACTTTGCCTTTGGGAAAATGGACCAATTCCCATGTCTCATTTTCAGCCAATGCTGTGTATTCCTCATCCATGGTGGCACACCAATTCTCATCTATAACTATTTGCATAATGTTTAGCTGAATACCCATTGTATGTCAGCCTATCAATTGGTTTTCTGACCCTTTCAAACCTCCTCAACTGCAGTGCACTCTGGGCTTGCCTCTCATGAGGCGGCACATACCTACTTTGCCTCGCACCAAGCATCATAACTGATGGTATGCCCAATTCACTATCAAGACTATCACTGCAGCCAAGTGACTCATATCCAGATGTAAGTAGGCCAGTCACATCATCAAACATATTTTCTTTGCTTTATCCAATCTCCCCCTCACTGACATATATGTGTCAGCGGATGCAGTAGCATGACTGCAGATTTGTCCTCTCCAGGGACTAACAGTAGATGAACCATCACCTGTAGGTCCACTCATAGACGTACTAGCTGAAGGATAATTTTCAGCATAAGTAGGGCTTGCTAGTCCATCAAAGACCAAGGCAATGTAGCTTACAGTTTCTCATACAGAAATTGTATAGGCCCATACAATTTCTCATAAGGAGTCAAATCATGAATTCCAGCTATAAGTGTTTGGTGCAACACATAAACTACCAGGAACCACCTCTGCCTCTAGGTGATCTCCTCCTACCTCTAAAGGCTCTAGATCCTCGTTGTCCTTGCGTATTTGAGCTATGCTGAGCATTTCGCTATTGTTGTCCATATGTGTTTTGAGTGTCTCCTCGACCTTGAAAAGCTTCACAAGTTCTACCACCTCTAGCTTGCTAGCTAGAGTAAAAGACAGTGTCTCTGCCTTGAGATGTGCTTGAACATGTATTTAAGCCAAGCTTTACTTCTTCATGTACAGCAGTGCAAGTAATTCATCCCAATCAGGGGGTTCTATTCTCACAGAAATAAACATATCAAATGCCTTATACTCCTTGCCTAACCCATTCAATGTCACTGCAATCATATCATCCTCTAAAACATGAGATCCAATAGTAGTCAGTTGGTCAGCTATGGTCTTTATTTCAGTTGTGTATGCTTGAATGCTCCTACCATTCCTAGACATGTTATTGAACTACTGCTTCAGTTGTATCTTTCTTGCATGTGTGACATTACCATAATTCTTCATGAGTGCATCCTAAGCATCCTTCGAGGAATAGCAATTGGCAATCTGCATAACCATCGCATCAAAAATGCATAAAGAAAACCAATGCAATACTTTAGTAGCTCTTTTCAACGACTGTCAATGAGCTCTCCACTATTCTTGTGTAGAATTCCGTTCAGACAATTCGAGTTCAGCTTGAGCCCCCATACATAAATCCCAATAGCCTCTACTAATCAAAAAGTTTTGCATCTTGAACTTCCATAGAGAAAAGTTTTTGTTGTCAAGCTTCTCTCCCACAATTTAAGTGATATTGTTAATGCCTTAAGCATTTGCCATATTTGCAACTAAGGTATTCAATGCTACATGCAATTTGTAAGTGCTTGACTCCCTACAGTTTAGGAAAGGACTTTCTACAGTTCAGGAATAGTTTTCTTGCAGTTCAGAAAGAGTCTTCCTGTAATTCAAGAACAGTCTTCTTGCAGTTCAGGAATAGTTTCCTACAGTAGTTGTCAAGAACAGTCTTCCTAACAATTACTTGTTGTAAACTATATTCCAGCAATGAAAAAAAAAGTCAAATAAGCATAAACCAAGCTCAAATCAATTCAAAACATTCTATGGTAGTGGCAAAACATCCCAGCAACAAACTACATAAGCATCAATAGATGCATAAATAATAATATTCCCATGAGTAATTTGCCATGAGGAATCACCAAAAGAGACAACATAACCTACATCATCCAAGGTGCTAGCAACAACAAGATAAGACTCTTCGTGAAAGCTGATACATGATGTACATCATGAAGAGTGAACATCTCGCCTAAACCAAAATGCAATTGGGCATCATCAATACCAACTATCTCTAATACCAAGTCATTATCTAAATAGATAAATCCAATCATACTATGATAGGAGTGAAACCACTCTTTATGAGGGGTCACATGAAAGAAAGCCCCTGAATCTATCAATCAACACCAAGTATATCTCGACAAAGCATCAATTAGCTGTGAAGCATCCAAAGAAGAAGCTGCCAAGATAAGATCATTAGATATATCAAGCTGCACTACATTAATCTCCTCAATCTTGACAGTAGACTTGCTAGGCACAGTACTTTGATCATCATTCTTGTCTTGCACTTTACCCTTTCCCTTTTACTTCCACTTGTCTTCCCACATTTTATGACACTATGACCGAATATGACCTACTTTCCCACAATAATGACAAGTAATATTAGACTCATGGCTATGGGACTTACTACAAGACTATCCATGTGTCCTAGACTGATACCTATTAGAGTCTCTACTACAACCATTTCCATCTTACTGGCCTCTCACGGTCAATGCATTTGATGTACAGGAAGCATCCATATTCTTTCTTTTCAACTCTTTTGTCAAGAGAGCACTCTCAACATCTTGCAATTTCAGTCCATCCTTAGCACAAAGAGCCGTACGAAAAGTATCCCATGGCTTAGGTAGAGTCCCAAGCAAAAATAAAGCATGCAAAGTATCTTGTGAAGCTACATGGCTAATGATGGAGTGAAACTCATTCAAGTGTGCAGACATAGAAGTCCCTTCCTTCATGCAAAGATCCATCAAATGTTTCAGCCAATACATTTGAGACGCAAGACTCTGCTTATCATAAAGATTCTTAATCTATGTCCAAAGCTCATATGTTGTCTGATTTCCAGTTACAGTATTATAGTGAACCTGCTTAGAGACTGATAAAATAATTGTGGACTTGCATAGCTCATCTAGTTTATCCTAATCCTCAGCCGCAATGTTTTCAAGTTTAGCATCCCCATGTTTGAGTGGGCTAACCTGCAAATTTTACACTAAAACCTGCCATATCTCGATCTTCTAATAGTTATAATTGATCCTATCCAATTTCTCAATATTGAAGTTAGCACTGTCGCGAACCACTAGCCATAATGAAAGCAAGCAAGTACAGAGAAGGGCAATATGAGACTGTTGTAATACCTTGTAAATTGGCCCCAAAACCCTTGGTAAATCAAGTAGGAAACATGAGACACTACCTAAGTAATGAGTTGTCTACAACCTGTAAGCAAAAGACAAGTCTATGTGATTGTCCTCGAATAGAAGGCATAGAATTGAAATGATAGATTGTTGTAATAAATTGCAATAGTATGCCAATAACCAACTATGAGTAACCAAGAGGAAAGAAGCTAGGAACAACCAACACTAAAGACTGTCACAATTGTAGTGTGTCAAAAACCATATATGCAATAGGCATAGATGTTATGCACATGGTAGGTCTCAAGGGTAAATGAAGAGGATTGCCAAATACATAACCCATTGTCGACACATAACCCAGAAGCATATAAATACCACTGACAACACCTTGATAGACATAAGTGCTAGGTCTAAGCCAAAAGATCAAATTGGCCCACCTCATTTTTAATATAGGTACCGAGGTAGTCTTTATCATTTACTTATCTTTGGCACCACTAATATGTACTCCCTCATTATTTATGTAGCATTGCCACCTTGGACATAAGTCACTCAAAGGAATGAAAATTTTGGCACCACTAATATGTACTCCACTAATATCATTTACTTATCTTTGGCACTACTAATATGTACTCCCTCATGTATTTATGTAGCATTGCCACCTTGGACATAAGTCACTCAAAGGAATGAAAGTTTTGACCCATTTTTAATATCCTTATTCGTGTTTTGATTCTTGTAACCATTGTTTGTATGGTGGGTAGACATGTAACAAGCATGAGAATTATGGTTCTATGTGCATTGGTAAGCCCTTAGCTATTATTTATTTCGATGTTTGTGGGGCCATACTCTATTAGTCCTTGGGTGGCGCTAAGTACTTTGTCATGTTTATTAATGAATTTTTGCATAAATTCTAGCCCTATCCTATGAAGTAAAGGCTAGAGGTTTTAGAGATATTTCAACACTTTGTTGCTTTGGTTAAGAATGAGTCTAAGTATAGACTCAAATGCCTAAGATCTAATAATAGGAGTGAATATATTTGATGTGCTTTTAAGTAGTTATTTGATGATCGGGATATTAAGCATTAGTTAATCACCCTTTAAAACCCACCTTTGAATGGTGTTATAGAGCGCATCAACAAGATCATTCAAAGGAGAGGCTTACAGTATGCTTAGCCATGTAGTTAGTTAATCGCCCTTTAAAACCCACCTTTGAATGGTGTTATAGAGCACATGAACAAGACCATTCAAAGGAGAGGCTTACAATATGCTTAGTCATGCAGACTTATCTCATATATTTTGGGTTGAGGTAGTGACTACAGCCATTCACTTAATTAATAGATCCCCACACACTGCTCTTCGTGTGGCAGAGTTGTTGAGGAGTTATGATCTAATAAACCTCCCTCACATGCACACTTGCAAGTCTTTACATGTGAGGCTTTCTTCCATATTCCCAAAAACAAGAGCAAAAAGTTGGATCCAAATTATGTCCAATACATCTTTCTTGGATATGGTGATGTTGGTGAGATGGGCTATTGCCTTTGTGATCCACTAGGTAGGAAAGCTAGCAATAGCCATTATGTTGTCTTTTATGAGGAAAAGATGTATATGAAACTTGAGTAGGTCATTAAGGTATGCAGGTGATCTTTCAAAAGGACCCTCTTGTTATCGTAAAACGCACCCAGTTAGGTATCCTACAATTGCTATTAATGCTCCAATGCACCAAGATCAACGTATTGTGCAAGATCTTGTTGATGATGACAAATAGGATACGATGTATTGAATCCACTATCAATCTTACGACACTCTACTAGAGCCTCGTGTCCTCCTTATCACTATGAGCCTACTATGCATTATCTCATGGTGACAAATTTTGATGAGCCTCTTAATTATGAGGAGGCTTTGCACAAAGGTGACAATTTCTCTTGGGAAAGGGACATGCAATCTAAGTTTGACTCATTATAGAAGAATCACATTTAGAATTTGGTTTCCTAGCTTAATGGTAAACATACACTACTATGCAAGTGGGTGTATAAGTTAAAGAGCACCCTGGTCACCCTAAGCCAGCATATAAGGCCCGATTGGTTGCAAAGGGTTTTAAATAGGAAAAGAGAGTTGATTTTGATGAGATCTTCTCTCCTCTAGTCAAGATAACTACCCTTTGCTTGGGTTTTGGCCTTTGTTGCATAGTTAGATTTGAACTTATACCAAAAGGATGTTAAGATTACTTTCTTACATGAGAACTTGCATGAGGATTTCTATATGTAGTAGCCTAAGGGCTTTGTGGAAAAGGGCTGGGAACACCTAGTGTGTAAGTTGAGGAAAATCATTTATGGACTTAAGCAGACACGTAAGAAAGAGTGTCATAAGTACGATACATTCATAATTCATAGTTCTATACCTACAATGCCTTGGATTTGTATCTCTACACGAAGAAGACCAGTTATGGTAGCCTTATCATTTTGGTATTCTATATTGACAATATGTTGATTGCTAGGAGCACTCATAAATGAGTTGGATACTTTAAATACTTAGCTCAAGAAGTGCTTTGAGATGAAGGACATGGGGTATGCTTTATACATACTTGGTATGCGCATTACATATAACTGCTCTAAGGGACTTCTCTTCTTGTCACAAAAGGAGTATATTCACAAGATACTTGAGGGTTGCATATGTAGGGTGGTAATCCCATTTCACCCCTTTACCTTCCCACATGAAGATCAATCAGGCCAATTGTCCCTAGTCAAATAAGGAGAGGGCCGAGATGACCAAGATCCTGTATGCATCCATAATGGGCAACTTGATGTATGCCATGATATCCACTAAACCTGTCATAGCATTTGTAATGGGAGTTATGGCTTTTTATATGGTGATACTCGGTAGGTGACATTGGGATGCTATGAAGGGTATCATATAATATCTTAAGGGAACTCTAGAGTTATGCCTTTTGCAGTGGGAACAATTGTGGCTCTCGTTATATGGCAACACCTGACATAGCATCTAATATGGGAGTTGTGGCTCATTATATGGCAACACATAGTAGACGATATTGGAATAGCATGAAGGGTATCATATGATACCTTAAAGGCACTATAGACTTATGCCTTTGTTATGGCAGCTGACATACTAGAGTTACAAGCTACATTGACTCACATTATGCAAAACATGTAGATAGTCAGAAGTCCACCATGTCTTCGTCTTTATTGGAGATGCTATTTCTTGAATGTCTAGGGTGCAAAAGTGCAATGCCTTATCTACCACCAAGGCTAAGTATATTGAAGCCACCAGTAAGGCTTGCAAAGAGGCCCTATGGTTAGGCCATTTGGCAGACCTTAGTGTTACTCCTATGACTCATACCCTACCTTCAAACTCAATGACTACCATCTAGTTGGCACGTAATCTGATCTTTCATGATGTGAAAACCAAAAATATTAAGATCCATTATCACTTCATCAAAGAGGTAATTGAGAACAAGCAAATAGAGCTTATCAAGGTCTCTATAGATGGGAATCTTGTTGGTCTGCTCAATAAAAGTCTCCTAGTGGAATGTTATGCCTTCCTTAGGAAGATAATGGACGTAGGATGAGATGACATCTTTCCTTATCCCCTTATACTCATATGTACATTTTGTATTTTTCTTTCTTCTCCCTCCTAGCACATTTGCCTTTAAGTGGGAGGTTGTTGGGGGTTAAAGGCCACATGTGCCTAGCTGCCTATATTTATATTGTACTTAGTGCCTGCATACCTATACACTGTAGGTGGCGACTGCCCATCACTATCATGTTTATTCTTTATTCTTTATCATAGAATAATAAAGCAAAAATAGGTTCCACATTGTGATTGTTGAAGTTCTTACATATTGATCTTACTCTCATGAGTTAAAACCACCATAGTCATTCCTCTCTTGCTTCCACTTGAGTTTTTCTCTCACTCTCACTCCTACTCACCCTTTCAAGTAATATCTCAAGCACACACATCCTAAATACCATAGAGACATCTTGGGATGGTTCTACATAAGGATATTATTTTGTTGGTCCATAGTTTTTTTGTAGATGATTACATTTCATATCTTGAGAGTCACTTCGTCCAAACAGACTTTGTCTGCAAAATTTGCAATCATCTTCTTCATTGGTGGTATACATAGTAGGAGCTAGGGAATGGCCAAAATATGACCTCCATTGTTAACCCTCGGATGAACAAGGTGGAAAATTCAAAAAATCTAAAGCAAAAGATGAAGGTGCACCAAGAAAAATATGGAAGCACAAGAAGTGCAAAAGAGTCCTAAATCAAGGAGAAAGGCACACAAGAAAAAGCGCAAGTCAATACTTTTGTAAAAGAGTGCAAGGCACATTATGATTTATTTTAAGAGCAACAGGCCATGAAAATTGTAAAGGTAGATGGGTACTAGGAAGGAAGCTAGGAAGATAGGAGAACATTGGAAAAAAAGGACCTAGGCCATGTAAAAAGGGGATAACCGCCCAAGAGAAAGAGGGTTTTGTATATAAAGTTCAAAAAGTGAATGAGAGCTCATTCTTTGGTGTGTGGCAAAGTGGACTACTATTCTTCTTCTCTTCTCTTCTCTTGCTTGCTTGTGAGTGCTTGAGGAAGGAAGTGTGAGTGTGTGAGGGTGAGGGATCTTGGAGGTGAAGCCCTCCACCATCTCCTCTCTTCTTCTTCTTCTTCTCTTCTCTTCTCTCGTTTCACGCATGGCTATGGAGGATGGAGCTTGGAGGAAGAGGCTTGAGGATCCTTGAGTCTACATCATGAATCGTGGAGCTATCGAAGTGCTTGAGAGAGGAAGCAACTCAATCGGGCATCAAGGTAAGCTCACTACACTTGTAGGGAGGGATAGCATGTTGGCTATGTGAGAGGTAGCCATTAGTACTCACTTGAAATGCTTGAACAATAAGCGGTCACTGGGTCTTGGCGGTTGAGCATGAGCTCACCTCTACATTTTGGTTCCATTGTCAAAACCAACGGATTCAAGCTTGAGCACTTGCGCACTTCAAATCAAGCATCAAAGTAAGGGTTTCATCTCCGAACCGGAGCTTGAGATAGATAGGAGATTTTGGGTTTTTAATTCGTGCTACAAGTAAGTATTCTTGGTTTTTGATTATTAGTTTAGTAGGAGAAATCATTTCAGTACTTTGCTTTTGATTTTTGTTGCATTTAGAGTAGGATAGGAGGGAGAAATCGAAGTGGAAAGCTTAGGATTCGCTGCTATAAAACCGGCTTGAACAGGGCACTAATAGGGAAAAAATGGAAAAAAAAAGAGTCCTCAGATGTGTCGGAGTCGCAAGGGGAGTGATCAGGAAGGCTAAGGTGGTACACAACAAGGGTTTAAGATCATGGGTGACCATAGAAAGCCTCATTTGCAGTCCTGGCTTTGTGAGAGATAGAGAGAGAGAGAGAGAGCTTACAAGTCACGAATCTACTTCGGATCAATCAGAGCGTGTTGGAGCTTTTGGCAAGATTCAAGTATAGGATGCCCTTGGCCTACACCCCTACTTGATTCCTGGAAGTTTTTAGGTGGTGGCAACATTAGAGTGGAGATTTTTGGCAAAACACGATCGGCGCACATTTTCAACCAACGGAATCGGACACTTTCTACAGTGTTTAATTCCCAAAATCGAACTTGGACAAGCCCATCCAATCCAATCAGTCATACTCGTCCGATTTTACAAATCAAACCAACTCATGATGGGACACACCGCCTCCATTCAATTTTGAGAATTGGACAAGAAGAAATCGGACAACACTACCCTGTCCGATTGGACACTTGGCCAGTCTGATCGCACCAATCAAACCACAGAATTGGACCCAATGACTAGTTCGATCGGACATACATTTGAATCAGACCAAGCACCCCAGTCCGATTCTGAGAATCAGACATATCTCAATCGAACCAACTCAAGTTGTCCGATCAGACACACCTTGTCCAATTGTGACGATCGGACCTGACCTTGTTTGATTCTTATAATCGGACACTAGTAAATTGGATGTCCAATTTTCAAAATTAAACTCTGGTAAATTAGACACAGCTTGAGAGAGAAAATCTGGAAATTTGACAAACCCTGGCCAATGAGTAGCGTGACTCGCGTTGGAAGAATCCATTGAATGCCTCACAAGTAGTTACAGACCTAGAAATCATGGCCGAATAGTCTAGAATCGTGCAATAGCTTGTTTCCGCAAGCTTGACGTGACTGGTGTTGTGGGCTAGTTGTAAGACCCCAATTTAACCCTGAATGAGGAAAACAGAATATTGTGGCAAAAAACCCTTTAAGAGCCGGTGGGGATAGCTAGAAATCGAACACACAACCCTATCAAGCCAACGCATAGATAAGAGCACTAGAGCTGCACAGACACTTTGTTTTCTCACTTACTCTGATTTCCAGCACCCGAAACACACTTAAAGACAACTAAGAGCCTAGTTGCACACAGTGCACTGAAAAGAATACACCCACACACACATGCACAGAGTGAGGGTAAGTTGAGGATTTGTTAGAATTAACAAGGAACTCACTCGGACATAAAACCTTGAAGGAACCCACCAATAGGAGAAGATCCCAAGACATAAAAGGGTGATCGAATCCTCAAAAGTAGGACAAGGCAAGGAAGGCAACCAAAGAGCCAAACGCAACAAGGACCAACACTATTAGGAAAGTGGATCTATGCAACCTCATCAACTTGATCGACAACTTGGTGCAACAGGAAGTCCTGGACATGGAAGAGGGCAGCATAGGCCATAGAAGCAACGAGAAACTGACCTAGGAGACTTTCCTGAGGCTATCTAGCAGTTAGTGAATAAATACGATGCTCAAACCCGGCTAGCACACTGTAGTAGAGTTGTAGAGGACATCATAGCAAATCTCGAGGAGGAGAGGAAGTTGGCACACAGGACTCCACAAGGCCTAGCCATGTACAACTAGGACCATCAAACTAGGAGCTTGCGCCAAATCATGGAAATGCGAGAGATCCAGAGAGTGCTAGTCCTAGCAGGCTGAAATTGGTCAGAGAGCAAGAGAGCGCTAGAAGGAGACCTCACACTAAGCGAGCTCTTGAATGACGAAGTGGCTACTAGATAACATGATAGTAGAGCAGAGCACTGCGGCATTAGCAGCATTGCTGGTAGTAGGATTAGGAGTCAACCAAGGCTCTTAGAGCCAATTGAAAATTCCTGTGGTGGCGAAGCAGCTGGACAAATACCAACCAAACCCATACAGCTTTGTGGAGCAGTTCAAGCAGGTTTGCGAGGCCAATGGCCTCACCAATCCTAGTTAACACTCCCAAGCTTTTGGACTATGCTTAGGTGACAAGGGCCGGACTTGGTACACGATTTTGGATGCTGCAGAGCATGTCAATTTCAATGGCTTGAAAAAAAACTTCATTAAGAGATTTTCTGAACCTGGGTACTCTAATAACCTGGTAGTGCGACTCATGAACTTCAAGCAGAGAGAGAAAGAGGATATTCGAGATTATGTGACCCACATGAGGAGCCTCTTCAAGAGAATCCCTATGGGCGAGAGAACAACCAAAAGAGCAATATCCACGGTATTCATTAACGAAATACGAAGTGAAGAGCTCTACAAAGCCTTGGCTGGTAACTTAAGCTTGTAGCGAGATGCACTAGCAAGGGTCTTTGAAGAAGCTATTAGAGTGGATGACCAACTCAAGGAAAGAAGCCCTAGAGGCTCGAATCGAGAAGAGTCCAGTGCCAAGAGTTTCAAGAGGGCCTCAATGCCGAGTGAGAGAGCAAGCCCAAGTGCACAGGACAAAGGGAAGGGCACTAATTCAGGACAAGAGCTAGCAAAGATTAGGATGAACATAGCCAAACTACAGGAGATGATGAGGTGACCAACATGCCCACACGTCCAATGCGTGCATTGTGGCAGAAACCACTTGTCGGACCTGAGGTCACGACCTTGCGCTAATTGTGGTATGTTTGGCCATGACGCCATGGATTGTCGACTACCTCGGAGACTCCTGTACCTGCAGCCTTACGATCAACTCTACATTGCAAACAAGCCACTGAACTTCTTTGGAAGGGGAGCCCCATTGGCCCTCCTTGCTCCTAATATCGCTAAGCCGTCCATCCCTAGAATGGAGATAAATCCTACAGGTATCCCTAGACCACCTAGACCCTATGTGACCCATCCACCAAGTGATACTCCAGTCCACTATGTGGACAAGCCTACCAGCAAGACATACGTATCGTACGATGAAGAAGGCAACGCAGTCCTTATGGACTACCAACTAGTATCGGTGATGGCATTAGGTAGAGGGGTTGTTCGGTGTCGAGACACTCGACGGGGAGGCCACACCTATCCCATTGCATGTCATGACCCACATGTAGACGAAGCAGGCTGACATATCACTGCTAGGGCCTAGCAACCTCGGCGCAACCTCAGTTGGAAAGAAGAGTCGGAGACAGAGGAAGAAAAGGCTAGATGCTAAGGTCACCCTCAAAACCGAAAGTGCCACAACAGTGCTTGTGGGAAAGAAAGTCGTTGACATAGAGGAAGAAATGTCGACTCCACGAACGACTAAAAAAGGAAGTGCTAAGGTCAGGGAGTACCCCAACCCGAAGCGCCAAGCCATCAAGAAGGTGAAAGAGTGGGTGAAGGAGGCCCCAAGAGCACCTAAAAGATGTTGCAGCCCATACTAGAAGACGAGATCGATGATCTCTCAAGCATAAGCACGTCACTCTCTCTCCCATGAACAAAATTAAGGGAGCTGATGGCACCACAACCAAGGCTGCCTAGACAAAGTCTAAATGCTCTGGGCCAACAAACTAGTCAAGGCCATTGGCCAAGAACCGCAAAATTAGGAGAAAGGCACGTGGCCCTAGCAACCTCCTTAATACAATGGTGACTACCCCTGTGACTCTAAGCTTAGGTGACCTACTTAGGCAGCATCCAAGCTATGGCAGGAGCTGAAACAGTGGGTCGAGGAATCAGATGAGCCAGTTACCATTGATGTCCATCCTAGAGACAACTGGCTTTGAGTCATTGGGTGCTAGGAGAGCTATTGGAGCACCCTTTTCAAAGTTCAAGAGCTTGTTCCCTAGGTAATATGGCTGATTATACGGTTGCGAGTATGGGAATTGTCTTGGAAATTTGCAATGCATCGCATCATGGTCAAACCTACCACAATCAACACATAGTCTTGATCTATGATCTAGGCACTTGGCTAGAAGGTGATTTTCTCTACAATGCACACATTGCACGTGAGGTTGTGTGGGCCTTCTCATTATCTCTTGAAGCTTAGCCAACTCCAGCTTCATGTCCGCCAAGTCTTGGATCCGGTTACTCTTTCCCTTGTGCTCTAGTTGGATATTTTGCTAATGGTCATAGCTCTCTCTAAGGATCTAGAGGTAGTGCTATCTCGAGTTGTGGCTGTTGAGATTCTCTACTTGAGTAGGTCATCCACACATATGGCTTCTTCGAAGACCCTAGCTAGCACGTCCCTCTACAAGTTCGAGTTGCTCACCAAGGCCTTGTAAAGCTCTTTGCTTTGGATTTCGTTTATGAATATAGTGAAGACCACTCATTCATTAGGTCATTTTGCCACCACTACGATTCTCTTAAATAGTTTGCACGTGAGTGACGTAGTCTCGGATATCCTCCTTGTCCCTTTGGATGACATTCATCAACTTGACAATGAGGTGGTCAGGGTATCCCACCTTGGAGAATCTCTTAATGAATAGATTTTTGAGGTTATTAAAATTATTATGTTTGGCATTACCTAGGCTAGTGTGCCAAAACTGTACAAGCTCATCAAGCAAGCTCGATCCTCAAGCTCCAAGATCCAAGTTCTATTGCCACGTGCGCAAGACAAGAGAAGAGAAGTATGAGAGAGGAGAAGATGGAGAGCTTCTCCACCATAGTCCCTCACCCTCACACACACACTCCCTCACACACTCTCTCTTAAGCACAAGCACAAGCACAAGCAAGAAGAAGAATAAGAAGAAGAGAGCTAGTTTTGGCCATACACAAGAATGAGCTTCTTCATTCACTTTTTGCCTTTTATAAATGCCCTACCTCCTCCTTGGGCACCCATCTCTTTTTTACATGACCAGATATTTTAGCCTAGGTTCTCTTTCCCTATTTCCTTCCTATTTACATTATTCCTTCACCCATGCCCGTCTACATTTATAAATTGCATAGGACGAAGGTTGGCACTCTTTTACAAAAATTTAGGGTGCACTTTTATATTTAAAATGTGTCTCTCCCTTTCTACACTCGCCCTGGACTTTTAAAGTTGCTCTTGCACTTTTGGCATTTTTTCTCCTATTTTTTTGTTGGATTGCCTTTTTCTAATTTGCCCTGCATTTTTTGATTTTCATTAGCTTTCTTTACACTGGGGTTAACGATGGAAGCAACTTAAGAGCTCCACAATGAGTGGAATAGAGACCATGTATAGAGCATTTAGATGGAATACAATCACTACCACAATGGATGCACTACACACTTCGTTAGTAAAGGACATAAATCTTAAAGGCCTCAATCAACTTCAAAAGTTTTAGTTATTATTTCATCACATCTATCGCATTGTGAAATTACTATGTTCTAATTGATGCATATGATGTTTTAATTATGGCATGCACTTGCAGTATTTGGAGTTACATCTTGATATGTGTCCCTATCAATCTTCTCAATCTCTACCCATAGTTTAGTTTACATCTCAATTTTCCTTACTCAGCTTGCAATCGAGATTAGGTGCACTATCAAACATGAATTTATATTCTGCATGTGCATAAAATTTGAGGTAGTGGAACTACAAAGTCATTTATACATCTATTAATGGGCTTGAAACACAACTAGTCACAATCTAATAAGAATCGACATAATTTTTTTGATAGAAAATCACAAAGTTGAGAGAGAAAGAGAAATATGTATTATAATATGGTGAAAATAAAAGAAGTAGCAAGCAATAGCATGATCAAAATATGCACTTTGATATGAGCTTGAATCTCCAAACCACCCCTGATACATGAAAGGGATTCCAATATCACACTCATTTAGGATCACAATTGCAATCACAATCTCAAATTTCTGGAAGAAGATGAAGGATTGAAGGAGGCCACAGGTCCTAGGATCAAAACCTATGCTTTAATACCACTTGAAACGCAACTAGTCACAATCTAACAATAATCAACACGATTTTGGATAGAGAATCACAAAGTGGCGAGAGAGAAAGAGAAATTTTGTATTATAATATGATGAAGACAAAGGAGAACATCCAATAGCATGATCACAATATGCACTCCGATGTGGAGCTCGAACTTTAATAATAATTCTTAAAGTTCATATGATGATGTGATTAGGGACCACCAATTGATTGCTTGTGTTGGATTCATGTTGTGGAATTAATTATCTTAATGTGAATGCATATTTGTGTTGGGGTAAAAGGCCTCTGGGCCTGCCCATGTACACTGTGACCACCCATTCTTTATTCATATATAATATGATAGTGGAATAAGACTGTCAGTTCAGTTGGACAGCACTTACATTGTGTGTGCTCTTCTCTCTTGCATCTTCCTCTTCTCCTTCTCCACTGCCATTGCATCCCCTTCAACTGGTATCAGAGCTTTAGATTAGAGCTTGATCGTGGAGCTTGGACCGTTCATCCTGGATTGAAGACCTAGAGCTTGGAGCTTCAATGCCAGCCATGGCTTCTTCCCCCCGAGGTAAGATTTCATCTCCCGCCTCTCCCCGGCCCTTATAGGCTCTTTGCAGGTGTTCCTTGGCTTCATTGGGCACCTTGTATGCCCCATTTTCCCCCTTATCCTCAGCATAACCAGCAGGCCGCCCCACAGTAGCAGCTCATGTTTTTTTGCGCTTGTTTCAAAATATGGCTCAAAAATCCCATTTTTTCTCATATCTCAAGCATCTGAAACTCGGTTTAGGCAAGGTAAGAGTCTAACTTGGGGTTTTAGTAGTCTCCGGACGCAATGGTGATGTTAGATCTGCCAAATTCTGATCAAATTTTTTATTATAACAGATCTAAGTTGATTTACAATTAAAAAATGTCATGCTCTTAGCTTATGTGATGCTCCCAAGGCTTGGTATTTGATGCCCAAATGCTTTGGGGATGTTTGTCCAATGTTTTGAGATGCTTTGGGACTTGGTTTGAGCTTCCATAGCTCAATTTATGTAGGGATTTATTGCTATACATTGTTTGGGTAGCAAGGTTTTATCAGGGATGGCTTATGCATAATGCTCTTTGTTGACATTCGGGTGTCCTGTTAGATGTATTGATGCTTGGTCATCATGGTTTATGCCCAGATATGCTATTTGAGAGTTCTTGAGCCCTTGATTTGGATGTGGACACTTCGTTGTTGGTTGGGATTTATGCTATCTTGGTTGAGAGGTTATTTTACCTCCAGTTTGGTTATGCCTATGGTCTACGAGTGCTCCCGACTACTTGAGATGATATGCTGATGTATTTGGATGATGCCACTTTGATGTTTATGCTCCCGGATGCTTCTTGAGCAAAGAATAGAGCTCAATTCTTGGTTCAATGATGGGACATGAAATGGGCCGACACTAGCTATGGCACTAGCCGGACCTCATGCTCATGACACACAAACACCCTCACGGCCTCGCGGACCAGGAGCGTCAATCTAATGCTAAAGGACCAACTTCCCTAAAGCTTAATCTCTGCGTTTATAGTTTATAGTCCAACATTTCCCTAAAACTCCTCAAAGGGAGAACCCTTACACATTGGCAATGCCACGATCACACACATATGGAGGCACTCCACCGACTAATAGTCGGAGCCCCATTGCAGCTCTCCTACATCGCAGGGATTGGCCCTTTGATGCGCTGCTAAACATATATAATGCAAACGAGCACAAACTCCTCTCAAGGTACCAATATTTTACGTTCCAGGATGTACCATTCCTCACTACAATTTCCCCTTAGGACCCAACGACTAACCTACAGCTTAGGACATCCTCTCATGCTCATCGTTGGTCACAACCTAAGGAAGACACGTGCCATGCATCCAGGAGGTTTTTCTGATACCTTTTAATTATTATGCTTAATGCAAATTGTATATGACTATGTGCTCAGACAAAAGAAAGATCAGCATTGTGCATGGTGCATAAAGCATTCTTTCCATGAATTTCACTATGGCGTGCTGCGTTGAAAGGAGGCACCGAGCCATATGCTCATGCTACCATCCTCTTTATTTAAACCGTTTCCTATATGCCAAGTGCAATGCATAAATCAAATATTTTCTTTATCTTTCAGTGTTTCAGCCCCTCTTCATCCAACTCTTAGCATTTCGCATCATTACTCGGTTAGATAGAGTTTTTATACATTTTTCCCTTTTAAAAGAACAATAGATACACACAAAACATAGAAACGGGGAAAAAATGAGGCCAACCTCGTGCTTTGCCATCGTTATACATTGCACAAACATAGATATAATTTTCCCTAATTTTCATCAGTCCATTTTCTATTTTTTTCTAATTTTAAACCCATTTTTTCCATTTTTAGGCATTTTCTCCTATTTTTATTTAATAAATAATGATTGAAAATGAAAATTGATTGTGGGCTGTGGCCCTTAGGTTCATTGACAGCAAAAACTCAGATTTAGTTGGTGTGACATATCATATTTCTCATTTATATAGCAAAAACCCAATTTTACCCTTAAAACGCGTGTTTTTCATGCATTTTGACACTAATTCCGGCCATGTAGCCTTATATTTTTTGATTTTCAGAGCATAAAATGATCAAAATCATGGCAAAAAATGTAATAAAGAACTTTCATCCCATATGAACAAGATTTCATAAAGCAAATAGCATAAAAAGATCATTTTTCTTCATAAAATAGCATTACCGCTTATTTTCAGGTCTCGATTTCTTGGTCTTGATTACGGGACTGATTTCCAGAATGAATTTAATGCTTATCATCTTCAAGAACAGCACTCTTCATGTCTTCATCCATCCGGAAGCAATCCGGTCTCATCCGGACAAGCTTTCCTCCACCATTCTTCATTGTCTTCTTCCACACAAGAACAGCCCCTTAAGGGAGAGAGAAGGAGGAGAGAGAAAGACTAAAATCAGGAATCTTCATCCAAGCCATCATTGCACGAGCAAGAGGCGGCGATATGATCAGCAGGGAGAATGTAGGCAAGCCCCATGCTCAATTAGGTAGGGTGTATTGAACCTAGCATCTCCATCTCCAAGGATGGAGCGAAAAAAACGGCGCATCCTGATGGCGCCCTCCTCCACGTTTTTTCCTCCTTCTTGATGCCCACGATTTGCATGTTACATTAAAATGCTACAACCTCCCCCCCCCCCCCAAAGGTCATGACCATTTGGCCAAAAAGAAGTCCACCCTTTCAAACCTTGCCCACTTGTTGGCCATTTCCCCGTTTGAGTGTTGTAAATTTTTGCGCGTTCGGCTTTATATCCCGCATTGACTGGTAACTCCTGACAACTCGCACGGCAGTCTAAAAAATTATCAAAAATCAACAAGTGTCGCTCGGGCGTCTTTTAAAAGTCGTATTTCACTTGATGCTTAAAATCGTCCTAGCTGGAGCCACCGCCTTCGACGTTGAATATTTTTCCCTTGATTTTCGTAATTTTTAGCTATTTTTAAGCACTTCTCGGCATCAAAACTCCGCTCTCATTGGCGACCACGAGATAGGGCGACTCAGCCCGTCGAATCCTACAGTAGATCTGCACAAAACAACCAAAAGGAGCATCAAGCTGATACAAAATAGATACTAAAAACACAGCACAGTGCTCACACTACCCCTTGACAAAACTAAGGCATGAAATCCACAAGGAGTAGGCCTAGCATAATCTGATAGAAGGTCCGAAGCTAGTCACTAACCAACTGCTCCAACACGGCCAAACTAAAAAGAACTATCAAAGAAGTCGCCCTAAGTGGTGGTCTGAACTACCTAACTAACCAAGGACAGCATAACCAGGAGCTCCTACTAGGCGAGGACTCCTATAGCTTGATCAAGAAGTATTTCCTTTTAGCACATTTCTTCTTCAAGGGTTTTATTTTTCCATACTCGGGCATGTAAAAAGGAGGGAGCTGAGCGTAGTGACCCAAGGAGAACAGGGCATCGGCCTCAGGACCTGTCTCGGTACCCAAGAACCTGCCAAGCCCTCGCAAGGCGATACTTAATCCTTTTTTGATGCTCACTTTTATTTTCGCTCCAACCTTCCTTAATTTCTTCTTTTCCAGCAAGATGCCACCCCTAGGAAGACAAGGCAGCGGCCCTGGGTCGAACTCGTCCCCAGGAACCTACCAGGCCTTCGCAAGGCGATGATTGCTTATAAATTTTTTCTTTTTTTTTCTTTTCTATTTTTATAGGGGGTTAGAATCCCTTTTTACACACCTTTGTATATATTAATCACCTTTAAGATATTCAGGGTTTTATTTCCCCTATCATCATTATTTTTCTTTGGCAAGCTTCTCTAACTGCCTCACAACTAACAAGAACTCCTAGAACGGCTGCCTAGCAGGTTAGCAGAACAGGGTCACTAGGACTCCCGTCTAAAATAGGGCTTTCAATGTGCCTGACAATGTCTTTACAGGAGGCAACAACTACTCAAACCTCCCTCAAACATACTGAACCTAAACCTCGGGACTTCATGCCTTGGACTCCGGTCCCCAACAAGAAAAGAGAATCCCCTACAAGTACACAGACACATATAGCACAAAATACGGTACTCATAAAGGAGAGATATCACTTGGATAGGGCCACAAGAGCTTCCGTGCAACAAAAGGCTCCTTCCAAGCTCTTCTTCCGAACCTGTCTAGCACAGAACTAAAACAGGAAACCATTAACCGTACCAGCACCAAACAGAAAACTGGCCCTCTTGGCCTAATGAAATAAAGCATTTCCTCTATAGAAACTGAGCGGCCCTCTTGGCCTAATGAAATCTGGACGTAATATCCACAGCAGCTAGCTTTCCTAGCTTAAAACTAGATAGGTCATTTTAGTCCACGTAATACTGATATCCTTGACATATACATCACACCCTATTAGACTACCTAGGGTGCCAAAGATAGCATATCATAGGTCGACTGGCCCCATGCTACTCATGCAAGTTAGCTAAAAGCTTGATCTTGTATTTTTTTTTAAATCTTAGGTTTTTTTTTTTGTAGAGCTACAAGTCCAAGCCTTTCCACAAATAACTCATCAATAAGGCCGATCCCTTCTTGGGCACTATGAGCTGAATGAACGGCCTCCATGGGCTCGCATGTCCCACATTTATTGTCATCCGAATAAATTGGTCGTTCAAGCGGCTGAGTGGCTCCTTTGGGAGAAAGAATCATAGCTTTGTACTCATTGGAACCTCCCCTATTTGGGTTTTCACATAAATCAATGTTGCGACCCAAACTAGGTAGAGCTTCAAGCCTAGGCACATCACATGGGTGTATCCCAAGGCAGTGTATATTGTCAGATGTATATCCAGTCTTATCCTCTTGGGGGTTCGACAAAATATATCTAGATGGGATCCTTAGCCTTGCATCCAACACTCCTGCCATACTTTTGGAGATTTTGGGTCTCCAAACCCATCTCACATTTCCCTTAATATTCTTGCATTCCCTCGATTTGCTGCACTGGTCTAACGAACTCAATGCAAACTTATCCCTATGGCCAAATGGCCTCACATCCTTATGACCTTTGTGAAGCACAGGTGGACTTTTAGGATTTTTCATCCTCTTTACAAAAGATGTCTTTACTTGTTTACGTCCATACTGCAAATCTTTTCCCATAAGAACCATGCTTTCACTGAAGGGAACAACATCCACCCGAAAGCATGATTCCGACACCAAAGGTCTCTCAAGAGCCTTACTAGCAACAAAATTAGAACCACACAAAGAATGCTTATCAACACTCATAGGCCCATTGGGTCTATCCATGTTGCCATCACAACTACCTCTCGTGGAAGTGTTGCAAGCCCTAATGGGACTTACATGGCTTGGAACCTTTTCACTGAGAGGCATGTCATTACTACGCATAGGATGGCCATTTTCTGCTTTGAGATTTTGGCCACCAAGGTTCCCCTCATAGGCTGCCTTGGTATCAACAAGTGAGCTTTCTTCTTGCAGGAATGGTTGGAAGCTAGGATGCACTTGTACTGAGCGGGGAAAACTCCAAAAATTTTCCCAACATCTCTGAATATGACCCTCGTAATCAATGGCATACATTTTTGCTTCCCTTAACGACTTAGGATTCCACAGTCCCACTTGGATTTGCATATTAATCTCTAAGCTATTCAGAAAGAGCTCACATAGCACATTATTTGGTAGTGCACTAGCTCTTCTTGGCCAAAGACTAAGAGTCCTATCAAAGGCTCTAGCATACTATTTAACAGAAGGATAAGACTCCTATCTAAACTGCATAAGCCGCCCTAAGACCTGAATCATAGGGAGCTTCTTTTCATACTCATCTAGAAATCTATCACAAGACTCCTCAAATGATTTGATCGACCCTCTTGGGAGGCTCCAGTACCATTTCCTTGCCTCTCCCTTTAGGGTACTTGGGAATACGAGCATCCGATGTATATCGTCGAACCCACTTGCAGTGCAAGTTAGGTCATATTCTCTTAAATGAATCATCGGGTCCTCATTTGGTAACCCATAAAACACTGGGAGATCCCTACAAAGAGGAGGGCATTTAGTCCTTCCTTTTGGGATCAACACCGGGTCATTAAAATCTTCATATTCATCATGATCTGGGTCGAGCCTCTTAGGATCTTTAACCTCTTCCATCCCCACCCTTTCCGGTGTGGGGAGGTTAATATCCTCATTGACATCCCTTTCTGCCAACTCACTGAGTGGTCTAGGGAGTCCTATAAGTTTCAACATGTCATTTTGATCCCCTCTTAGAGGGTCTTCCATACCTTTCCCTTTAAAAGGAAAGTCCATAATGGTTTTATATAAGAGCTTTTGGTCCTTATCTAAAGCAGATTTATCATTACCACTTCTTAAAACTTGGGAACCGTGCCTTTTAAGCAACGGTTTTCCCTTGACAGCTAGGGCTTCTAACATCCTTGTGATGCCTACTATGTCGTCATGGTGGCCCATTACACGGGATGTTTCAACCACAAGCATATTCCATCATATATCAACACTTTCCCATGGCATCATGGCTTTAGCATGATAACTTATTGATGCCATAACTACCCTTGTTTCCAACATGATTGTTTCATGCCCTCTAGGTTGATGGATAGTTAAACATGATTTCTCTTGGGTAGAGGCCACACCAAGGCGAACCTCAGCCCATGCCATCGTATTAGAGGATGGGGTAGCCACTAATGGGCTACTCTTTTCATCACATAAATTATCTTCTGCAGAGGACTCATGCTCTACATAACTGACTGTCCATTAGTAAGTTTTGTATGGGGAACACCAAGTTTTTCCATCCTTGAACAAACCCCATTTTATGGATAATTTAGGGTCCCTTGAAACCCTAGATTTGAAAACCGCCACTTATAGGCAGCTCCCAACAGACGAACCATTGATGGGACCTGAAATGGGCCGGCACTGGCTATGGCACTAGTCGGACCTCATGCTCATGACACACAAACACCCTCACGGCCTCGCGGACTAGGAGCATCAATCTAACGCTAAAGGACCAACTGCCCTAAAGCTTAATCTCTGCGTTTATAGTTTATAGTTCAACATTTCCCTAAAACTCCTCAAAGGGAGAACCCTTACACATTGGCAATGCCACGATCACACACATATGGAGGCACTCCACCGACTAATAGTCGGAGCCCCATTGCAGCTCTCCTACATCGTAGGGATTGGCCCTTTGATGCGCTGCTAAACATATATAATGCAAACGAGCACAAACTCCTCTCAAGGTACCAATATTTTACGTTCCAGGATGTACCATTCCTCACTACAATTTCCCCTTAGGACCCAACGACTAACCTACAGCTTAGGACATCCTCTCATGCTCATCGTTGGTCACAACCTAAGGAAGACAGGTGCCATGCATCCAGGAGGTTTTTCTGATACCTTTTAATTATTATGCTTAATGCAAATTGTATATGACTATGTGCTCAAACAAAAGAAAGATCAGCATTGTGCATGGTGCATAAAGCATTCTTTCCATGAATTCCACTAACGCGTGCTGCGTTGAAAGGAGGCACTGAGCCATATGCTCATGCTACCATCCTCTTTATTTAAACCGTTTCCTATATGCCAAGTGCAATGCATAAATCAAATATTTTCTTTATCTTTCAGTGTTTCAGCCCCTCTTCATCCAACTCTTAGCATTTCGCATCATTACTCGGTTAGATAGAGTTTTTATGCATTTTTCCCTTTTAAAAGAACAATAGATACACACAGAACATAGAAACGGGGACAAAATGAGGCCAACCTCGTGCTTTGCCATCGTTATACATTGCACAAACATAGATATAATTTTCCCTAATTTTCATCAGTCCATTTTCTATTTTTTCCTAATTTTAAACCCATTTTTTCCATTTTTAGGCATTTTTTCCTATTTTTATTTAATAAATAATGACTGAAAATGAAAATTGATTGTGGACTGTGGCCCTTAGGTTCATTGACAGCAAAAACTCAGATTTAGTTGGTGTGACATATCATATTTCTCATTTATATAGCAAAAAACCCAATTTTACCCTTAAAACGTGTGTTTTTCATGCATTTTGACACTACTTCCGGCCATGTAGCCTTATATTTTCTGATTTTCAGAGCATAAACTGATCAAACTTATGGAAAAAAATGTCATAAAGAACTTTCATCCCATATGAACAAGATTTCATAAAGCAAATAGCATAAAAAGATCATTTTTTTTCATAAAAATAGCATTACCGCTTATTTTCAGGTCTCGGTTTCTTGGTCTTGATTACAGGACTGATTTTTAGCATGCATTTAATGCTCAGCATCTTCAAGAACAGCATCTTCATGTCTTCATCCATCTGGAAGCAATCCGGTCTCATTTGGACAAGCTTTCATCCACCATTCTTCATTGTCTTCTTCCACACAAGAATAGCCCCTTAAGGGAGAGAGAGGGAGGAGAGAGAAAGACTAAAATCAGAAATCTTCATCCAGGCCATCATTGCACGAGCGAGAGGCGGCGATATGATCAGCAGGAAGAATGTAGGCAAGCCCCATGCTCAATTAGGTAGGGTGTATTGAACCTGGCATCTCCATCTCCAAGGATGGAGCGAAAAAAACGGCGCATCCTGATGGCGCCCTCCTCCACGTTTTTTCCTCCTTCTTGATGCCCACGATTTGCATGTTACATTAAAATGCTACAACCCCCCCAAAGGTCATGACCATTTGGCCAAAAAGAAGTCCACCCTTTCAAATCTTGCCCACTTGTTGGCCGTCCTGGCTCTGATTCGAGTGCTGTAAATTTTTGCACGTTCGGCTTTACATCCCGAATTGACTGGTAACTCCTGACAACCCGCACGGCAGTCTGAAAAATTATCAAAAATCAACAAGTGTCACTCGGGCGTCTTTTAAAAGTCGTATTTCACTTGATGCTTAAAATCGTCCTAGCTAGAGCCGCCACCTTCGACGTTGAATATTTTTCCCTTGATATTCATAATTTTTAGCTATTTTTAAGCACTTCTCGGCATCAAAACTCCACTCTCATTCACTGTCATTTTCTTTGCAGCTGGCATTTCACTTGACAAGGTTTATGCCTCGTGCTACCCATTATGGGACTGATGTTTGATGTGGATGCTTTTGGGTTCAACTATAGTATGGCAAATGTTTGGGCTTGAATTGGCTTGCATTTGAGAATTTTATGGAGCAGTTTACATTTAGTTGGCTTATCACTTATGCAACTTGGATGCTATTTGGACCTTAATGCTCCGATTATGGATCTTGGATTTACTTGGATGCAGATACATGTTTTGAGCAATGCTTGCTTCATTGTCTTGGCGGTTGGTTATTGAGATTTCATTGCTCATTGATGCTTGGTTCTTTGCGGGTTACTCCTTGATCACTAGACTTCTTGAGAGTGCTTAGGTTTAGCAGTTATGGCTTTGTTGCTTCTGTGTTGCCTAGCTTCTATGCTAGTTGGGTTGCTTTTGCCCATATAGGAGGTCAGAGAGCAGTTGCTCTTGATGCTTACCCGGCTATGCATTTTATCTATTGTCATGTACTTTACAGAGCCACTTATTTGGATGTTATTGTACAGATACTTGGGCTTCTCCTAGAGCTTGACCATTGCAGGATCTTATGCCACTTACCGGTCTTGCATTGACTTGGATGCTACTATGTGGTCTGATGTACTACAGAGTCATGTTTGCCATTATGGGCTAATTTCATGGCTGAATACCATATGCTCTTATGACAGATGTCTTATGCTTTACCGTACTATGGTTGGTTATGTCATGTAGTTGGCTATGACTCTTCTTCATGTGGGAGCTTTTGCAGCCTTGGTTGATGCCTTTCTGTCCTCCCGTCTGTTGAGGTTTCATGAGCAATTGCAGCATGCTTCTACCACTGATGTACTTGCAGATGATTGTCTTTATGAGCAGCTTGAGCTCTGTGGATGCTATGGATAGCCCTATTTATGATGACTTGGATTCCTTGTCATCTTCTACAGGTTCTTCAGTTACAGATGTTGTATGCTTCCATTGTGGAAATCTTGGGCATGTTAAAAGAAAATATTTTAGATGGATTAGAGAGTAGCAGAGACAGAGACAGACTCGACATGAGTAGAGAGTCAGAGATACAGGAGATGCAGTAGGTGTTGCCACTATTACTAGTGGTGAGGTACATGTTGTTACCCATGAGGATGCAGTTGAGCATGTACTCCTATCATCTAGTTTCCCTACAACTTTATTGCTCAGTGATACAGCCTACAACTCCGATTGGCTATTGGATTCTATGACATCTTGTCATGTACTCCACATAGAGCATGATTCTCTACTTATAGGGAGTTTGATGGATGCATTTCTTTGGGCCTTGAGCAGACTTATGCTATTCTTGGTATAGGGGACATACACCTAGCTTTGCCTAATGGGACTTCTCTTATACTCAGGGATGTTTTACATGTTCCCATGCTCAATAAGAGCTTGATTTCTGTCAGTCAGTTGCATAATGCAGGATATACTATTTCTCTTCAAGATAGGTCATGGAAGATGTGTTGTGGTTTCTTGGTTTTGGCTAGAGGTTCTAGAGTTGGTTCTCATTACCCAGTGCATGTCTCTCATGTGGGAGATTATATGGTTGTAGTTATCTGGATACCACATGCATTGTTATGGCATTATCGCCTAGGTAATATGCACCACAAAGAGATGGAGATCTTGTCTCATTTAGACTCATTGTTGCCTCCTATGTCACTTACAAATATTGATGCTTGCCCTGATTGTACTCGGTCCTTGCAGAGGCCCCTTGGCTTATGGCAATCGTACAAGGCATGCTCCTCTAAATCTTGTCCATTGTGCAGTATATGGACCTATGCCTTCCCAGTCATTTGGTGAAGCGTCGTACTTTGTGACCTTTGTTGATCATGCTACCCACTTTGTTTAGGCTTTCCCTTGGTGGAGATTGAGGATGCTACAGTTATGCTTGACAGGTTTATGGATTCTGTTGTGGTAGCAGGCCTAGGTGCTTGCAGATGGATTATGAGAGTCATGCTCTCTCTCCCAGCTTTCGGACCTCTTGTCAGCAGTATGGCATTGATTTCTTGTGCCCATCGTATTCTGGATTGCTCATGGCATGTGCCTGAGCTTACAGACAAAGGTTGCTTCTATGCTTACAACAGCTAGGTTGTCTTATGGCTTTTGGGATGAGGCCCTTATGATGGCAATCTATTTGGTTAACAGGATGACATGCTTGACCTTGGATGGTATTATACCCCATGAGGCATGGAGTGGCATGCATCCCTCCTATGATTACTTAAGGATGTTTGGCTGCTAGGCATCTGTACGTATGCCACATGAGCTTATGTCATGTAGATGTATTCTCCTTGGTTATGGAGATGGTAACTTTAAGGCCTACAGATTATGGGATTTGGATGTCGAGCAGGTCATACGCAGCCGTCATGCTGTCTTGTATGAGATGCAGACACCTCTTAGGCCTCTTGATGAGCGTTCAGTATGCTTTATGGCTAATTTTATAGTAGCTACAATGCCATTACAACAAGTTGTTTATGCTGAAAATGAGGCACTTATTGGCCCAGATGATGTAGCTATGCATAGCAGTCAGGGTCAGGATATTAGTGGTCAGTTGCTAGACCCCTTGCAAACTCATGAGAGCTGTTTTCTTGTAGTTTTGCAGGCTGGACAACCAGTCAGTCTTCCGCTTCGTTAAGGCCACATGTAGTCTTGAGACCCCGTTGGACGAGTGTCCAAGATGTTGGCTCTCTTTCAATGATTGTGTATGTGCTACGGTGATGCTGTGCGCGACTCTGATGCTTTACAGTCGTGCACTGATGAGTTGTGCTTGCTTCATGAGAAGCATTCTTGGATTGCTCCATTGTATGGAGTTGCCGGATAGCTTATCTCATGGATGTCATGGGCTCGAGGATGCTTGACTCTTCTTTTGCAAAGGTTCCTGACACTTCTTGCATAGCTCACTTTTCGATTGGGCGTTGGGTGAGATGTCATGATTCCTCACCTTGTCTTTTCTTTTCTTTTCTTTGTTTTCACTCCCCAGCAACATTGGCCTTTTAGTGGAAGGTTGTTGGGGTAAAAGGCCTCTAGGCCTGCCCGTGTACACTGTGACCGCCCATTCTTTATTCATATATAATATGATAGTGCAATAAGCCTATCAGTTCAGTTGGACAGCACCTACATTGTGTGTGCTATTCTCTCCCGCATCTTCCTCTTCTCCTTCTTCACTGCCATTGCATCCCCTTCAGTTTGTGCATCAATTGATCGCATATTATGATCACACTTTATTAACCATGTTATTTCTTAGTTGGTAAAATTTATTAATTGCATTTTTGGATCGCATGGTAAGGTTATTTTGTAGTTGTAGTCTTAATTTATGTAGTCACTCCATGTTAATGCATAAATCTTCTTAGTCTTTCTAGTTCCCTAATCATAGTCATGTTGTTTCTTAGTTGATGAATTTTATAAATGGCATTTTATGATGCCATGATGAGGTTATATTCTAGTCATAGTCTCAATTTTTGCGGTCACTCCATGTTAATATATCAATCTTCTCAGTAGCAATGCATGTTTGCATATAGCCATGCTCTCGATATATGCATATGCTTCTTTGCAATTCCATAATCATAGCCATGTTGTTTCGTAGTTGGTGAATTTTATTAATCGTATTTTATGATTGCATGATGGGTTTATTTCCTAGAATTAATTACATTTTAGAATTACATTTTTTGTTAGTGTGGTCAATTCGTGTTATTGCATCAATCCTTTGAGTTTTAAGGGCGGCTATGTTAATGTATCAATACTTTGGAGTTTATTAATTGAAATACACATCATTTTCTTTCCACGATCTTCTTTGCACATAGCCATCATCTCAATAGACATAGGGTATTCTACACATTCCATTATCACATAGTCATGAACTATCTTTATAGAGTCCTCTTGGCACATAGCCACGCTTTCAGTACACAAACTTGTTCACATCTTTGGGCTCCATAATCATAGAGTCATGTGTAGTTCTCTTGAAGTGCGAGTCCTCACTACCTTGGAAACTTTTTGTGCAATATTGAAAGTTAGCTACTCAAAGTGTATTCAAACTTTCCCTTTAATTGTGTAACCCTTGCAAAAACAGGTGTCATGGACCACAACAATCCTTTGATAGCCCAATAGATGATAGCCAATATATCGAGGATGATATAATGGAGTTTTTATTGTCAAGCCAATATCATGTTTTACATCTTAATCTCTCTTTCACATCCATGCTACATGCTCCATGGGGCATCCCAACCACATGCTGAACACCCCATGCTTCGCATTCATTTCACATGTGTCCATCACCATTGCCTTCACTACCTATGCATTTGCTTACATCCACAGCACCCCCTTGTCACAGTGTCATCCACATAGCTTGTCAAGCCATCAATATGGCTAGCACCACATGCTCCACAATCTCTCCATGAACTCCATCAACACCATAATTGACAAAGAAGACATCAGGCCCACAATATCGACATAAAAGTAGAGTAAGAATTGGCCTTGGCCCTTAACAATGTCCCAAAATGTTAACATACCTTTTTCAATAGCCACCAATGACAATGATGGGACTAAGAAAAAGAGCTAGCTTTGGGGGGATACAAAGACCATCGTATTGTTGAAACACTTCGAGGAGCAACAGGTGTATGACCTTGTGAAAAATAGAATAGATGCCATGTTCAAATGAGACAGCTCTTGTCAGAGGATCCATATAACCAAATCTAACCTTAGCATGAGTTTTATGACATCTAGACCAGCTTGTCTACCAGGACTATGGTTGAGCTTTTTGGGATAGGCAACTCAACATAACTCAATGTATATTTTCTTGGAATTTAATTAGCATTCTAAGTAGGAAACATCTACGATCGTCGTCATGCTTGAGTTTGAGGACCTATCCCGTCTCCTCAGCATGTATGTAAGCATCTATGAACCATCATGCTTGAGTTTGAGGACCTATCCTATCTCGTCAACATGTGTAGAGCCATTGATGGCACAAACATAAGGCTGCAAAAAAGACCAAAACATAGACACTTCCCAACAAACTATATTTGTAGACATCGGTTCCACTTGTTTTGTAGGGAGTGGTTTGCTCAAGAAAGTTGTTTTGGAATGTAGTGTATGTGGCTCTTGGTGAAACACATGGCTCAAACTTCAAGGATTCAAAAGTGTTCCAACAAATGAAGTCATGTGAGCTACTAAACAAACCAATTATACAAGTGCAGGTACAAGAAATCAAGCCATATCTTGTAGGGGACTTGGCATATAAGACCACTAGTTTTTTTGCTAAAGGTATTTAAGCCAAAGGAGGGCATAACCTAAGAGAGAAAAACATGTATGACAAGAATATAGCTAGAGGCTGAGTAAAGGTGGAAAATGCTTTTGGGATTCTAAAGAACATAATATGATTATTTTAAGGGAATGGAATGTGTCATTGCCATTCTTCCCAAAGGTTGTTGCCATGTGTTGCATTTTACATAATTACGTACATATTAGAGGGGAGACAGAGCCTTCAAACCAAGAAGATCCACACACAAATGGAGAGGTGGCACTTCGGTGAAGAAAATGAGGAAACAAAGGGCCATGGATTTGCAAATGAGAATGGCATTGTACCAAAAATTTCTTCAAAAAGTTAGTGAGGGAATTTGTGTGTTGGTACATAGGTTTATATAACATTAAAAAAAACTTTGTTTTGATTTTGCAAACTTCGATGCACACATAGAGATTGATGCAAGTTTTTTTTCTTTTGGTCTTAGAATGATTGATGTACAAGGCCCACCATCAAGTATGCTTCTATTTTGAAATATTTTCGCTTTTATTAGAGGTTGTATTGTGCTCTTGGCATTGGTTTTTCTTGCATTATGCATGTTTAGATAGTTGCATGAACAACATGTTGCATTAACATGAGGGTTGTTGGGTTTGGGAAATGGGGATAGGAGGGAGAGGTGAGTGGGAAAGGGGGGAAAGGGGAGAGTATAGTCATTTTCTTTGCATGATGCATTGGCATATTTAGTGATGTGTTTTTTTTTTTTTGTGGGGGGGGGGGGGGGCGGGGGGAGCTTCCTAGATGACCATATAGCAAGTATCTCCTATTTTGCAGTGCTCAAATTCTTGTAAGCTTGAGATCAATCCTGAAAAGTTGAGTAGGCAAACTTGCAAGTCATAAAAATCTTTGATTTACCTAGTTTTGCAATGCAATTGAGTAAGTATATTCAATTTATTAGTTCATTTACTATTTCTTGGTTTTCCCTTTTTGTTTTGGCCAATGATGTAGTTGAAATTGTGTTCTTTAAGGTTGCTCATTTTTAAATTTATTTTTTTGTATTTTTATTGGTTTGTCAATTGTTAGTGGTTTACTTGATAGTTTAATTTTATTTGATTTATGATTTCTTTGTTTAAGTATCAGGGTTACTATGTTATATTCCAATATTGGGTTATACCAATTATATTTTATTGGTTTATTTAACTTGTTAATTTATATATGTAAATATACCTAATTTGTAATACATGCTCTGCACATTGGGTTGTATCAATTATATTTTACTTATTGGGTTATTTAATTTGTTAATTTAAGTGTGCGAGTGTACTTAATTTGTATTTTATAACTAGGATAATTTATTTCTTAGCCTTTCTTAAATTTTATTTTGATAAGGCCTATGATCGATTAGACTGGTGTTTTATCTTACAATACTTTTAGGATATGGGCCTGGGAAGAAGATTCATCAAATTTGTAAGTAATTTATTTGGTAATGCGAGTGCTAAAGTGGCAATTAATGGTGAGCTGTCAGCAACATTCCCCCTCTACAGGTCCATTAGACAGGGCTATCCACTTGCCCATCTATTGTTTGCAATAGCTTTTGATGCACTTGGCTAGTTGGTTGAGGAAGAAGTAAAAGGGGGCAGACTCAAAGAAATTAAGCTACCCAACAATAAGAATATGGTACTTAACTTGTTTACGGATGACACAAATGGAACGGTCAATTATGAACCTTCCTCCATAGAAGCCTTTTGGAGATGTATAGAAGAATTCTGTCAAGCACCAGGCTAGGTTGTAAACCCTAGTAAAGTTGGAATTAAAACTTTAGTTAATCCCCCCCTTTATGGTTAATTGATGCAAGATGCAAAAGGAGCTAGAAGATGGTTAGGTTTTCAGATTATTAGGAATCCCTATGGGGTTCGGGGTCTCAATGAAACAAAGATGGGAATGGGTGTTGGCCAAAATTTTTAAAAAAGCTGGAATATCTCAATGGACTTCAGTGCTCCTTTGCTGGAAGAATGGTGGTTCTGAAATACATTCTGATACCCTCCACAATATATTTCGTGGCCTGCTGGAGACCCTCAAAATCTGGACTCAAGAAGTTGGAAACACTTGCCAGGAATTTCTTATGGTCGGGTAACAGCGAGACTTTCAAGATTACCAAGGTCTCTTGGGAAGACTATACTCTTCCAAAGGAATTGGGAGGGTTGGGATTCCCAAACCTAGAAAATTTAGCCAACAAGATGGTAGCAAAATGGATCCCAAGAACTTTTCAACATGAAAATGAAGACTGGGCTATACTCATAAAGGCCAATTGTAAGAATTTCTCTATCTTAAACTATCCACGATGGAAGGAGATGGATCCCTTAATAGTAGCCTTCAGCCAAGTCAAAGTCAAAGTCAAAGGATGCTCAATTTCGATGAGTAACATTTGGCGGCCATGGCTTACCTTCAAAGATCGGGTTGTCATCTCCCCAATCAATAACTTCACACTCCCATGGAGTGCATCAAACTCTATCTGCCTTAGCATATTTCATGGATTAGTGGAGGAAGGGCAAATTCCTATTGCATTCAAGATGGTTACAAAAGGAATTAAACAATGGTCAGACATATGGGATTAGTCTCAAGGGGACTGTAAAGAGTTGGATACTTTAAATAACCAGTTTCAGCTTTGTCCCAGAGGAAGAAATCACCGTGATTTTGCAGAGAAGGAATTGTTGGGGGGCACACATTTACCATACGATTCAGCTGAATAAGGAATTTAACTTTAGAGGGATATGCTAGCTAAATGGTAAACCACTTATACCCATTCAAGAAAGAAAAGAGTCACCCAACAAGCTAGTCAAGAAATTGAACAAAAGATGGCACATCAATTGGGGTCAACACCAATGGATGCACACATTTCATATGATTTGGAACTCTAGTATTCAGCCAAAAAAAGCTAGTCTGTTATGGCTGATCCAGTTGAAAGCAAATTGGACATGCTCTAGAGCTAAAAAGCTAGGCATTGGCACTGGTCTCTGTCCCCAGTGCTACAAAGATGAAGAAACCATCCCCCATCTCTTCTTCTCGTGTCAATCTAACCAAAATGCTCTGAACTTTCTACAAAAAATGGTAGCCCCTTTTCACCCCTCAACCATAACATGGAAAGAACTAATACTTTGAGAAATCACTGGACTGCATCCAGTCATATGGAACTGCCTATGCAACTTACTACTGTGGTGGTAGATATGGGTTTCACATAATAAAAATTTATTTGAATAGGTCATTGTTGATCCATTGCATAGTTTTAAAGAGGATTTGTTGTTTCAGGTCAAGTCCCAAAGGAAACAGCTAGCTAAAGACTATAGCAAGCACCCCTCAGCCAAAAAGAAAAGAGAAGATCCATACGAAGGACTAGGAATTGAGCTAAAGAAGTTCCTCATTCACGAGGAAAGGAGAAAAAAATGGAGCACAAGGAAGCTTCGTTTAATGCAATGTATGAGAAACCCACTAACAACACCCTTGATGTAATGGAAGCCCAAGCCAGGAAATGAAAAGGAAATCAATGTAAATATAAGCTAGACTAGAAACTGCATAGACTTTTTGGGTGGACTCCTACTTACGTCCACAAATCGTGTAATACTTCTCTTTCACTTCCTAATACAACTTCACGCTTCATTTTTTTTAAAAACATATTATTACTAACCCAATAAAATCTTAATTCACTAAATCTCTCTCTCTCTCTCTCTCTCTCTCTCTCTCTCTCTCTCTCTCTCTCTCTCTCGTCTTTTTTTTTTTGGGGGGGGAACCCATGGACAAGTTGTTTCAACTCTTGCCACATTGTTGGATACTGCCTAAGCATGTCTCCTAAGCTCAAAGTTATTGGGGTCGTCACTAGCATCGCAAGAAGATTGCTAATTGCTTGCTTATTTCTTGATTATTCTGTGCATCCTTGGGCAATGGCCCTAGCTAGCTTGCTGGCCCATACTATTCAAGCTCTGTCTAATTGGCGTAGCTTGAGGTGCAGTGGCATCTCTCAACTTCGGTTGCGTAGATGTAACCGATGTGTTCACACTAGTGAGATCATCTAGTTCATCCTCCAATATGGGCTCAGCATCCTTTAAGTGTTCATAGGCTTCTCTCACCCACTCTTTGACTTTATCTATGGTGTACCAACATAAACTTGATAATAACAATAATAATAATAATAATTACGATTGCAATGATAAACTACTAGTAAACCTCTGTGTGTGTGCGTGCGTGCGTGCGTGTGTGTGTGAACACTAAACCAGTAAACTAATAAAATAATAATAAACCACTTATAATAATGATGATGATGATGATATTGATAAACTACCAAATAACATATTATCAATACTAAACCAACACTAATAAATAAACACACTAAAATAAATATAATAATAATAACAATAACAATAATCTTTCTCTCCAATAATAATAATAATAGTTATATCTAAAACAAACACTAAACCAATAAATCAACAAACAAACATCAATAATAAAATACTATAATAAACTAATAAACTAATAAAATAATGATAATAATAATAATAATATACTATTATTATTAATAATTTAATAAAGAAAAATAACAATAAATTATTATAAACATAAACAAACATCACCTAACTAAAAAATAATATTATTAATATTAATAATAACTAATAACTAATAAACATAAACCACTAATAATAATCATCATCATAATGATGATAAACTACCAAATAAAGCACCAAATCAATAAACTAATTTAAAATAAGAATAATAATAATGATAATGATATGATAATAAAAATAATCTATCATAATATTAATATTAAGATTAATATTAATAATAAACTACTAAATCAGACATGAAACTAATTAAATAATAATAATAATAATCACATATTATTAATACTAAACTAATATTAATAAATAAACACATCAAAATAAATACAATAATAATAATCTCTCTCTCCAATAATAATCACATATAAAACAAACACTAAACTAATAAGGAAATAAAATAATAATACTAATAATAATAACATATTATTATTATTGATACTAAACCAATAAAATCTTAATTCTCTCTCTCTCTCTCTCTCTCTCTCTCTCTCTCTCTCTCTCTCTCTCTCTCTCTCTCTCTCTCTCTCTCTCTCGTGGGGGGCTGTCTACGAATATAATAATAATAATAAAACATATTATTAATACTAAACGAATACTAATAAATAAACACGCCAAAATAAATATAATAATAATAGTAATAGTAATAATAATAATAATAATAACAACAAGAGCAATAATCTCTCTCTAATAACAATTATATATAAAACAAACACTAAACTAATAAATAATAATAATAATAATAACTTATTATTATTATTATTAAACCAATACTAATAAAGAAACATGCCAAAACAAATAAGTATAATAGTAATAATAATAACAATAACAATAACAATAATCTCTCTCTCCAATAATAATTATATATAAAACAAACACCAAACCATTAAAGTAATTAAATAATAATAATAATAATATATTATTATTATTAAACCAATAAGTTAATAAAGAAACATAATAAATTATTATAAACATAAACAAACATCAACTAAGTAACAATGAATAATAATAATAATAATAATGACCAATAACTCATAAACATAAACTACTACTAATAATCATAATCATAATGATAAACTATCAAATAAAGCACCAAACTAATAAAATAATTTAAAAATAAGAATAATAACAACAATAACAATAATAACTAAACCAATAATCTCTCTCTCTCTCTCTCTCTCTCTCTCTTTGTGTTTTGGGGTGGGAGGGAGTCTACTAATAATATAATATAATATAATAACAATAATCTATCTCTTAACAATAATATATATATATATAAAGGGTGGGTGTCTATTTTTTGGGGGGCCCCAACCCATGGGTAGGCGGGTGTCTGTTTTTTTTTTTTGAGGGGGGGACCAAACGCATGGCCGAGCTAGGGAGGGGGCAAATCAGCGAGCGAGCGAGGGGGGGTTCCTTTGTGGTGGTGGCAAGCGGGGGTGGGGACCAAATGCATGGCTGAGCGAGTGAGCTGGGGAGGGGGGAATCGGAGCAGGGGGTCCTTTGTGGTGGTGGGGGATGCCAAACGCATGGCTGGGTGTCCTGCGTGCTAGCCAGGGGGGAAATCGTCGGGCAACAGTGGCCTGCTGACCCGACACGCCTGACATGCATGCCACTTGCCGCTTGCCGCCTGGCCGTTGCCGCCTGGCCGACGACAGCTGCAATCACCCACACCACTGATGACCCTGACATGGCCCTAATGACCTTGACAAGCCCCGATGACCCGAGAGGCTAAGACGACTAGAGAGAGAGAGAGAGAGAGAGAGAGAGAGAGAGAGAGAGAGAGAGAGAGAGAGAGAGAGAGAGAGAGAGAGAGAGAGAGAGAGAGAGAGAGAGAGAGAGAGAGAGAGAAGAGTAGAGAGAGAGAGAGAGAGAGAGAGAGAGAGAGAGAGAGGGAGAGAGAGGGAGAGAGAGATTTACTTGGCTAAATGTTGATCACCACGTCCTCAACACCCACTCAATCTCCCATGGCACGAGGCACGACTAGCATGTAGGAGTAATAGGATGGCATGCATGAGCGAGGAGCCACCAATGAGTAATGTGGAGGATGGCACAATGAGCGGGAATGAAGACCACACATGGTCATCATGGCACGCCCTTTTCCATGCAAGACATGTAAGATTTAAAAAGTAGGCTCAGTCCATGGAAGATTTTAAAAATAGGCTCGGCAACTTTGTGGTGGTTTGGGCATCACCTAAGGTAGAGTCCCAATAATAATGTAGTATAGATGTATCAAAGCTTCCTACCCTCCACATAAGTGAGTGATTGTGGCCTAATCCCTACGTGATTTGAGGATGGACTATCTAGAATGCCCCGATGCTAGATAAGACTAGATTGGTGGATCGTGTGCTTGAGATTGGATATGAGTCCTAGATTAAGGGATGGAATATTGGATTGGTATTATACCTTGGAGAAGGTGTGGAACAAATACATCGATTTGCAACTGCTTTCAAAGGATTGTTTGACATTGTCTTCATGTATGTGACCACAATTTACATGAAGGAACCAATATTAATGGCTAATTAAGAAAGTTGTCTTTGCATATCAAACATAAATGTGTTAGGATAATTAGATGACTAAAACAAACCCCCAAGGAAAGTAGGATGGTGAGATCCCTTATAGATCCGTCCTACGGAAGGGTGGTCTCGATAAGCTGAGAGTTTTCCTTTAAGGTGCTAAATTTAGGAAAGATCCATGTCTAGTATAGACCCTAATCGATGTCATTTTAGGAAAATGAATCGAGACTATACCTTACGAGTAGAGGGGTTGATGCATATTACTCTCTCTTGTTTCTCACTCACTATGAACCAAGTGCGGCATTGATTTGCTTTGGTTTAAGTCGACTTGTGAATGCAGTGGCATCAAGAGGAAAAATGCAAGGCGGAAAAAAGGAAAGATGCCCTATAAAAGAATGGACCCGAAAGGAATCTAAAAGCATGGGAACAACCACCAGAAGTACAAGACGTAACCATGGAAGCTACAAGAAGCCAAAAGCAAGAAGGCACACCTTTAAAATATAAAGGCACATCCAAAACCTTGGTAAAAGAGTGCCAGGCTCCCTCCTATGCAATTTGTAACCATGAACGGGCAGAAGGATCAAGCTAGGAAGAGAAAAGGACGAATGGGAAAAAGGGCCTAGGTCACGACCAGCCATGTATGAAAGGGGATAAGGGGATGACCGCCCAAAAGGAATTTATGGTTTTGTATATAAAGTTCAAAAAGTGAATGAGAGCTCATTATTTGGTGTGTGGCAAAGTGGACTCTTCTTCTTCTCTTCTTCTCTTCTCTTGCTTGCTTGCCTGTGAGTGCTTGAGGGAGGGAGTGTGAATGAGCGAGGGAGTGATTGTGTGAGGGTGAGGGATCTTGGAGGTGAAGCCCTCCTCCATCTCCTCTCTTCTTTTTCTCTTCTCCTCTCTTGTCTCGCACATGGCTATGGAGGATGGAGCTTGAGGGAAGAGGCTTGAGGATGCTTGAACTTGCATCACAAATCATAGAGCTATCGAAATGCTTGATAGAGGAAGCAACTCAATCGGGCATCAAGGTAAGCTCACTACACTCGTAGAGAGGAATAGCACATCAGCTATGTGAGAGGTAGCTATTAGTGCTCGCTTGGAACACTTGAACAATAAGTGGTCCGTGGGTCTTGGCGGTTGAGTATGAGCTCGCCTCTACATTTTGGTTCCATTGCTGGGATCAACTGATTCAAGCTTGAGCGCTTGCACGCTTCAAATCAAGCATCGAAGTAAGGGTTTCATCCTCGAACTAGAGCTTGAGATAGATAGGAGATTTTGGGTTTTTTAATCCATGCTACAAGTATTTTTTGTTTTTGGCGATTGATTGAGTAGGAGAAATCAGTTCGATACTTTTCTTTTGATTTTTTTCGCATTTAGAGTAGGATAGGATGGAGAAATCAAAGTGGGAAGCTTAAGGTTCACTGCTGTAAAACAGTCCTAAATAGGGAAATAATAGGAAAAAATGGGAAAAAAAGAGTGCCCAAATGCCTCAAAGTCATAAGTAGAGTGATCGCGAAGACTAAGGTGCTGGCCAGCAAAGGTTTAAGGTCTTGAGTGACCAGGGAAAACCTCATTTGCAGTCCTAGCTTTGTGTGAGAGAGAGAGAGAGAGGTTGCAAGTCACGAGACTACGTCGAATCGATCAAAGTGTGTCAAAGCTTTCGATGAGATTCAGGTATAGGATTCCCTTAGTCTACACCCCTCCTTGATTCTGGTGCTAACAACATTTAAGTGAAGATTTTTGGGCAAAACACGATCGGCGCATTTTCAACTGACAGAATCAGACATTTCCCACAATGTCTGATTCCCAGAATCAGACCTAGTGACTGGTTTGATTCCTAGAATCAAACTCGGCCGTTTAGTCCGATTGGACGTGTCCGTCTGATTTTGAAAATCTGACCAATTTCGAATCGGACCACTCCCTAATCGGACACACCACCTTCGTTCGATTCTGAGAATCGGACGAGAAGGAATCGGACACACTATCCCAATTGATCGGGAAGCTTGGCCGTCCGATTGCCGCAATCAGACCATAGAATTAGACCTAATATCATGTTTGATCGGACATACATTCAATTGGACCAAGCACCCCCATACGATTCCGAGAATCGAACGTATCCCAATTGGGCCAACTCCAATTGTCTGAGATCGGACACACACCTTGTCCGATTGTGACAATCGAACTCGATCTTGTCCGATTCCTAGAATCGAACAATGGTAAATCGGACACAACCTGAGAAAGAAAATCTACTAACGAGAAGTGTGACCCATGCCGGAAGAACCCACCGAATGCCTCATAAGTAGTTATAATCCTAGAAATCGTGACCGAATAGTCTGGAATGGTGTTTGGTGTTGTGGGTTGATTGTAAGACCCCAAGTCGACCCTGAATGAGCTGAACGGGATAGCACAGCGAAAAATCGCAGAAGCCAGCAAGAACAGCGAGAAACTAAACACACAACCTCATCACACCAACCCATAGACAAGAGCGCCGAAGCTGCACACACTTTGTTTTCTCACTCGCTTTGATTTCCATCACCTGAAACACATTTAAGGAAAGCACAAAGCTTGGATGTGCACAGTGCACTGAAAATAATACACCCACACACACACGCACAGAGTGAGGGGAAGTTGAGGGCTAGTTGTAATTAACAAGGAATTTACTTAGACATAAAACCTTGAAGGAACCCACCAATAGGAGGAGACCCAAGAACATAGAAGGGTGATAAAATCCCCAAAAGTAGGACCAAGCAAGGAACACAGCTAAAAAGCCGAACACAACACTATTGTGGAAGTGGATCTACTCGGCCTTATCAACTTAATCAACAACTTGGCAGAACAGGAAGTCCTAGACATGAAAGAGGGTAGCTCAGGCCAAAGAAGCTATGAGGAGCTTGACCTAGGAGACCTTCCTGAAGTTGTCCAATAGTTGGTGAATAATTATGATGCTCAAACCCAGCTAGAACACCGTGGTAGACCTATTGAAGATGTCATAGTAGACCTCGAGGAAGAGAGCAAGCTGGCTCGCAGGGCTCTGTAAGGTCTAGCTGTGTACAACCATGACCAGAAAACTAGGAGCTTACGCCAAAGCTTGGAAATGCGAGAGATTCAGAGAGTGTTAGCCTTAGTAGGCAGGAATCAGAGAGCGCTAGAAGGGGACCCCACATTGAGCGAGCTTCTGACAAAGCGGCTGCTAGATAACACAGCAACAAAGCAAAGCACAGCAACATTAGCAACATCGCTACTAGCGAGGTTAGGGGTTAAAGGCTCTAAGATCCAATCAAAAATTCATGTGGTGATGAAGAAGTTGGACAAATACCAAGCAAATGATGACCTGTATAACTTTGTGGAACCATCCGAGCAGGTTTGCAAGGCCAACGACCTTACCGATCTTGCTCAACACTCCCAAGCTTTCAAATTGTGCTTAGGTGATAAGGGCCAGACATGGTACACGATTTTGGATGATGCAGAGCGTGCCAATTTCAATAGCTTGAAAAATCTCTTCATTAAGAGATTTTCCAAACTTGGGTACTTCGATAACCTGCTAATACGACTCATGAACATCAAGTAGAGAGAGAAAGAGGATATTCAAGATTACGTGACCCATGTAAGGAGCCTCTTCAAGAGAATCCCAATGGGCGAGAGACCAACTGAAAGAGCAGTATCCACGATATTCATCATCAGAATACAAAGTGAAGAGCTCTACAAAGCCTTGGCCAACAACTCGAGCTTGCACCGAGATACATTGGCAAGGATCTTTGAGGAAGCTATTAGAGTGGATGATTAGCTCAAGGAAAGAATAGAGGCTCTAATCGAGAATATTCCAGTACCAGGAGTTTCGAGAGGGCCTCAACACCAAGTGAGAGAGAAAGCCCAAGCACGTAGGACAAAGGGAAGGGCACTGATTCTGGACAAGAGCTAGCAGAGATTAGGATGGACATAACCAAACTATAGGAGATGATGAGACGACCAACACGCCCACATGTCCAATGCATGCATTGTGGCAGAAACCACTTGCCAGCCGAGTGCTACGACCCTAGGTCATGACCTTGCGCTAATTGTCGTAGCTTTGCGGCCATGATGCCATGCATTGTAGACTACCTCGAAGACTCCCATACATGCAACCTTACGGTCAACCCTACCTTGAGAACAAGCCACTGAACTTCTTTGGAAGGGGAGCCCCATTGGCTCTCCCGGCACCTAATTATGCTAAACCACCCATCCTTAGGATGGAAATAAATCCTACAGATATCCCTAGACCACTTGGACCCTACATAACCCACCCACCGAGTGACGCTCCAGTCCACTATGTAGACGAGCCTAGCGGTGATGAGCCTTACGTAAACCCATACATGTCGTATAACGAGGAAGGCAATGCAATCCTTATGGACTATCGGCCAATGCCTATGATGCCATTAGGTAGGGGAGAGGTAGAGGCCTAGGAGCACATACGATTGGACTTGCGGTCACCTAGGACACATTTCTTCACGCTGCCTCGAGAGGGAGCAAGCAAATAGAGATAAGGTTGACTTGAGATGCACTGAGTGTGGAATCACTCACTTCTTTGTCGATTGCCCTAGGTGGAGGCCATCCTCTAGTTAGGGAAACAAGCCATCAATTCCATTAGGGTTGTTTGATGTCGAGACACTCGATGGGGAGGCTACGCCTATCCTGTTGCATATCATGACCTACGCGTAGACGAAGAGGCTGACATATCATTGCCAGGGCCTAGAAACCTTGATGCAACCTCAATTGGAAAGAAGAGCTGGAGACAAAGGAACAAAAGACCATATGCTAAGGTCACCCTCAAAACCGAAATTGCCACGATACTGCTGGTTGGAAGGAAAGTCATTGACGTAGAGGAAGAAACTTCGGTTTTTTTTAATGGCTAAAAAGGAAAGTGCTAAGGTGAGGGAGTACCCTAATCCGAAGCACCAACTCGAAGCCATCAAGAAGGTGAAAGCGTGGGTGAAGGAGGCCCATGAGCACCTAAAGGATGCTAAGCCCATACTAGAAGATGAGATCGATGATCTCTCGAGCATAAGCACACCAATCTCTCTCCCACCACGACCAAGATCGAGGGAGGCAATGGCACCACAAGCTGGCCACCTAGACAAAGTCTAAATACTCCAAGCCAACAAGCCAGTCAATGCATTTGACAAGAACCCTAAACTTAGGGGAGAGGCAAGTGACTAGCAATCTCCTCAATATATTGGTGACCACCCATGTAACTCTAAGCTTAGGCAACCTACTTAGGCAGCATCCAATGCTATGGCTAGAGCTGAAACAGTGGGTTGAAGAACCAAGAGCCAGTTATACCACAGACTTACCTAAGCACCATCCAGAAACTCAAATATCGAGTTTGACACTACACTCCATACCTAAATCCTTGCATGTTAATTCCTTTTGGGAATGTACAAAGATGCATGCAATTCTGCCAGTCTTAGCACTGGATGGGGGATGTCACCAGAAAGGGAATCATGGGCATGGGGGCAGGAGTGAGTGTGCTAAGCCATGTGATACTCCAAACTTGGAGTAACCCACCAGTCGAGACTACTAGGTTCAATGTCACATGGCTAACGGAATGAATGTGAAACCATTCGGAGTGTTGAAAAATTGGCCAGTGAAGATCATGGGAATCCAATTCTCTGTTGACTTCATAGTCATGAAGGGAGTGGATTACGACATCCTACTAGGTCAACCCTAGATGCACAATGTAAGAGTCACAACGGTCTCATCTTCTTAGGCAATCAAACGGAGGCTATGAGAGTAGAGATGGACACTTGAAAAACTACATTGGTTGACCAAAATGCCATCTCCACCATACTGAAGGGTGAAGGCTAGATTAGGAGATCTTATGGGGCTCTTACCAAGTATATTCCGTTGTCTAAGGATGAACGAGATTGGATGCATGTTCTAGCTACCATCGACCTGCCGTTCTTGGACACGGAGGAGTACGAATAAGCCTCAAGGCAACTGACAAACCCAAGGACACACCCTTAATGCCAGTCTGCATGATGACTGAAAGCCTACATGGAAGAACCGACCTTGTTGCGTTCCAAGTCCCGAGTAATAGACGAGAGCTCCTGGAAATCTTAGGATATCTGACAGACAAATTGGATGCCAATCCAGCCACGAATCTCAAACCACTCCAAGACCTCTTAGATGAGCCTAGACTACATGAATTAAACTTGAGATACAATTGGGCCTTAATCCTAGACTAGCAATAAGAGAAATGTCAGAACGTGGAGAATGATGAGCAATTGGACAGCTCTGATGATGAATATGAGGACTGTTGTTCCTTTAGTGATGAGAGCGGACGGGAAATTGATACCATAGAATACGACACTAGGGGACATATAATCAAACAGATATGAGTTGACTCCAAACCACACAAATAGAGTGCCCTTAGGATAGAGAAAGGAGTTAGATGCAAGGATTGCGATCAAACTTGGTTGGAGTACATAGGTGCAATCGACTACAAGTAGGCAAGCATAGCCCAATCGAGTGACGCACCACTGTTGCGAATGGACTTACTCTCTGAGCTACAAGCACCAAGAGAGAGCCCCTCTTCTAGCGAAGATGGAGAGTTCGATTCTGAATTAAAAGTCAGCTCAGATAAGTGACCCTGAAATACCTCAAACCCCCAAGACTAGATGCACCAAGGGGGACCTACCCGTCCACCTAAGATGCTGACAGTTAAGGGAGGAACGACGGAAGCTACCTAAAGAAATGTAGATAGAAGAACAACAAAAACCATAAGACCTACCGAAACGATTCACGAAGTTCAAAAAGGGAGATAGGGTGGTGATCTTTCTGGGAGCCAAACGACAGGGGCAAGCAAGCGAACCAATCGAGGGACCCGCCAAGGTCAAGGAGGTCAATTTAGCCAAGGGAGGGGAGATCCACGACCTGTCTTTATAGCTGATGACTTGACTAAGAAAGAGGAGGCATGTCCCGTTGCTCTTTTGCGGGAATATATAGACATATTTTCTTGGTCCCTAGAAGAGCTCAAAGGGATAGACTCGAGTGTGGTGACTCACAACATACCCATGACGCCTGATGCAACATCGATCATGCAGCAACCATATCCCATGAATCCAAGGCATGCCCATATTGGCAAGGAAGAAATCAAAAAGCTAATGAGAGCAGGATTCATCTACGAAATTGAACACACGAATTGGGTTTCCCTCATAGTCATCATACTAAAGAAAAATGGAAAGATTAGAGTGTGTGTGTCAATTATAAGAAGGTAAACGCAGCTACAAAGAGAGATAATTATCCACTATCATACACCGGGTACATGCTTGAGAGAGTGGCTGGAAAAGAGACCTACAGTTTCTTGGATGGCTTCTCTAGATACAATTAGGTGCAAGTGCATCCTGACGATAGGCATAAAACCGCATTCACCATTGAATGGGGCATCTTTGCCTACATAGTCATGCCTTTTGGGTTGACTAATGCGCCAACCACCTTCCAATGACTAATGTGTACAATATTCAAAGACATGCTGAGGAAGGAGTTAGAGGTCTTTGTGGACGACTTGTGTGTTCACTCTACTTGGCGAGAACACTTAGATGAGCAGTCTTTGAATGGTGTCGGCTATACCCTCTCTCATTGAACCCCTTGAAGTGCCAGTTTTGGGTGAAGCATGGTTGTATCCCAGGACACATGGTGTTGAAGAATGGCATTGCCATAGATTTCTTGAAGATCAAGGTCATTGTCGATCTTCCATCCCCAATTGATTTCAAGGGTGTTAGTGTTTCTTAGGACACACACAGTATTATCGACGTTTGTATTGAACTATGCATTGATTGCTAGACCTCTATACAAGCTGTTGATCATATTCGAATGGACTGAGGAATGCCAATGTATGTATGAGGAACTCAAAAAGGCTCTGACCACTGCACCAATTCTACGAGTCCCAGATTGGACACTCACCTTTCATGTGCACGTCAATGCTTCAAAATTTGCTGTAGGAGCTGTGTTGTGCCAACCTGGTGAACACAAGTTGGATTACCTAGTGAGCTTTGCTAGTAGACAACTCATTGAGACCGAAATAAATTACTCGACAACAGAGAGAGAGGGCTTGGCCATGATGTTTGCAATAAAGAAATTTTGACATTATCTTTTGGCTACGCCTTTTACTTTCTTTGTTGACCATCAAGCCTTGTTGTATCTTGTTAACAAACCATGTGCTACATGATGCATCACTAGATGGCTTCTTCTACTTTTGGAGTTTGACTTCTCCGTGGTGGTGCATAAAGGGAAGCAACATTACATGGTTGGCCATCTGTCTTGTATCCCCATGGGAGAAGCGACTGGAGAAGGCATTGTGGATGAACTGCCAAATGCACATCTATTCCGCTTGTCCAGCAAAAAAGATTTTTTTAGAGCTGACATGATGCCGTATTGGGCAAAAGACATAGTTCAAGTGCTTGAATACGAACTATCGGAACATACTGACACATGGTGGAATTGCAAGACGACATTTCAGCAAAGATGCCATAGTCCACAAAGTGCTGCAGTCCCAACTGTGGCAGCTCACCCTCTTCCGAGATGCAGCATAGTTTGTGAAGCATTGTGATGAATGCCAACAGACTAAAGTTTCGATTCGTAAGGATCACATGGAGCTAACCCCAATTATCGCATGACGACCCTTTGAGAAATGGGAGATTGACTTCATTGGACCCATTAGTCCTGCAACACACTATTCACAAGCCAAATACATAATTGTGGCCACTGATTATCTAACAAAATGGGCAGAAGCATGAGCTATGAGAAAGAATGACTCTAGAACCACTGCTAAGTTCCTATGGGAGCAAGTGATCTCACAATTCGACTGCCCCATCAAACTAGTTAGCGACCAAGGCACACACTTCATCTACAAAGTGATAGCTCGCCTCCTATCCTCCTTTCTAATCATTCATTGGAAATCCTCTCCTTATTACCCTCAAGCAAATGGTCATGTAGAATCCATGAATAAAATTTTAATAAAAATCCTAACCAAAGTCATCTCTACTTTACACAGTGATTGGGATAACAAGCTGATGGCGGCCTTGTGGGCCTACTGCACAGCCTACAAGATGGCTCAGACCCCCTTTAGATTGACATATGGTACAGAGGTGATCCGTCCCTTGGAATTCTTTGTACCAAGCCTCAGGATAGCACTTCAAGAGAGATGAAATAGAAAGGAAGCATGGATGGAATGCTTGATGGAACTGAACGCTTATCGAAAACCCCCTTCTAGGCATCCACGCACTAATATGTGAAAAGGCAAGAGGCAAACGTTGGTTTGACAAGCATGTCAAGAAGCATAACTTTGAACAAGGTGACTTAGTACTATTGTACTCAGTCAAAGGACATAAGTAAAAGCTAAAGTTTTGGGGGCTAGGACCTTTTAAGGTTCGAATCATCAGCCGAACTAGCAACGTAGAGCTCAAAACCCTGGAAGGTGAGGGCATAGGTTTCTTCAACAGCAGTTGCATAAAGAAGTACTTTCCCCCCTCACACCCCTTGCATGAGTCTCCAATGTTGGCACCCCCTATTCACATACAAGTAGCCATTATCACTGAGGTGGACAATGAGGATGAGGAAGCAGTACCATCAGCTTACCTAAGCATGATGGTCACTACTAAGCACACATGCACCATCAATGCATTGATCGATGAGGGAGTTGATTTTAATATCTTAACCCATGACCATTGGACCTAAATCGGCAAACCGCAGTTGCAACCCACTAATGCTAAGCTCACCCACTATGGGGGCCAACCCTACACACTTTTGGAAAAGTGCAAAGTTGCAGTCTCTAAGCGAGTTTGAAAGCATGCTGATAATCTTCTATGTATTGCCCAACACTAAAGATGCATGCACAAAGTCACTGTTAAGACGAACCTTTAAGAAGCAACTCGTTGCAATGTGGACTACGAGTCGTAATGCATCCACCTAGCCGGGGGTAACATCTGCATAGTTACAGCTTTCATCAAGGGTGGTGTAACCCCTTCCAAGTCCGTAAAGCCACCGGTAGAAAAACCCACCATCAAGAGTAAGGAGGGGGTCGTGACTTGTCACAACCTGCCAAGCCACAATGCCAGCAACACACTAAACCCAATGTTGAAGCCCATGAACCCCAATTCAAATGGGTACCTAAGCAGCAAGGATCGCCACCTAGGAACAGAAACCCATGGCCTCGCAAGGCTAATGGCCCACACTCAAAATCTAGGAGGCCAAGATGAACCTATAAAAGAAGACACACAATCAAGTCGTGATGGGTCCATAGGACCTTATTGCAAACGCAAGGCTACTATGAGGGTAACCCTTGGATTTGGCTACCTAAAGCCAAAAAAACCCAAGATCCTACTCATGCACCACCCTCGAGCTTGGCCACACAAAACAATGAGTTAGAAAAACTCGGGCAATAAGAGAATTGGGCTGCCAAGTCCATAGAATGGCTAAAACCTAGCTCAACAGTGCCTAAACCAATCTATCACCCAAAGTCGCAACCTGCCCACCAACAAAACACCCCCACCTCGCACAGATGATACCCCTTAAATCTCAGATGCATCTAGTAGCGTGTCAACCACAGCTACAACCAAATCCATCGAACATAAGACCAAGCTAGAATCCTAGGAGCAAACCAACCATCAAACATTAGTTGTTGAACTCTCTAGTGTTGTCAAATCTCAACCACCCACCGGCCTTAGAACCTCTTATGAGTGGCGATCAATTCTCACCTTAGCTAGACTTACCTAAAAATATAGGGGACAACTTGGTTGCTTGCCTACGATGCTTGGATGCTACTTTCATGACATTGGCTAAAAGCTATGATTGACTAGACTTAGGCCTCTTGGAAGAACCTATAGCAACGGAAATACGAACACTCCCTTGCTCCTAGAAGGAGTCGGAATTTGTATTCGTTAAGGCTTCCGAAGCAACTAATGAGGAGTTAATTGCAACTGAGATATCCAAGGAACAAGCAATCAAACAGCATCTCATTACGTCGTATAACAAGAACAGGATCATGGCCACAAACCAAGAAATCAAGAAGTTGAAATAGCTTGTTGACAACAACTCCTTCTTTTTGCAAAATGGTATGCTCTACGAGTGCAATGGGAGCTAGAGGGATGCGAAATAATGACCCATGTTGAACATTGACATGCAAGGCATCAGAATACGACCCAACCTATGTAGCTCCAACTTCCTATAGGGTGTTGACTACCATTCATAATCGACCCCTAGAAGAACACAATAAGGGACATCCTTATTTAGATTGCATCCTCACTAAGGAGGAGTTGCATGTTGCTAGCCGAGTGGACTCTAGTGACTTCTTGCTTAATGTTCTCACTTACATTACACATGTAGGCATATGCCCTTTATACATGGATAGATATGCTACTTTAGAATACAACCCTAATTTCTATGCTTGGCTCATGCGATAGTAAAACACTAAGATCATGTGATGCAGGCCCTTCGTGCACTAAACATTCAATCCTAGGAAGGATTCTTCTCAATTTAAAAAGGGGGGGAGGGGGGGTACGGTGAATCAAACTAAACACATAAGGAAAATAGTAAAGGAAAAGCATACATGGGGGATCTCAATGATAGGACAAAGGAACTTGTAATTGAAAAATTGACGCCTACCCTCTTGCCAAATAACCCAACCATCATAACAATGCCAGGCACCCCAACCCCACAGTGGACACCAGCAATTTCATGGCATGATTGCAATTCCTGGTCAATAAGGCACATACCCCAATGCCCACCTCCATTGCGGGAACCCCAATGATAGGAATGAAAAGACCGGAAATTGCGGAATCTCAACAAGGGCCCAAGCGACCAAGAATAGGTACTACTACTACGGAGCCGCAACCCACTGGCCAGGGCAAGCATGTCAAGAAGCTTTACGCTTAATTGGAAAGGGCAAAGGAGGAGAAGAGAGCAGCCGTGGTGAAGCTGGAAACAGAAAGGGAAATGTTAAATGCCTTCCAGGTAAGACCGGCCAAGTGGCCTTGCAACAAAAAGAAATCCATGCACTGAAAGCGGAGCTAAGGACTAAGGAAGACGACGAAGAACAATGGCGAAAAAGACTGGAGGAAGAGAACCAGGAGTTGGTGGCAATGCAAAGGGAATACAAACTCCTGGTTCTATAACAGGTAGCGGAGCTCGAAACACAGATGAGAAAACTCCAAGAGAGCATGGAAGAGCTCGCCGTGCTGGAAGCAGAGAGAGTACAAGAACAAGAGGAACAGAAAAGAGAGAGAGAAGAAGCAGAGTATGGAATACGAAGACAAAGGGAACAAGCAAGACGAGAAAAAATACCATATTGGGAAATATGGGAATTTCCCGTAATTTTGGGACACATGGTCAAATCTTTGGATTTGTCATAACTTGAATACTATAACTCCAAATCAAGCACTCTATAGCTCAATACATTCCATTTTTCAAGTGCTTTCCAATGATAGGTCACATCATATGGTTTTGAGAAAATTATGGGCATATTATCCGAGTGCCACCTTTTTAGTATTCAAAAAATAGGAATTGGGAGATTCCCAAACTCACTAATATTGTGTTAAAAGGAGATTGGACGCTTGACACAAGAAAAAGAAGAACTTGTACAAAAATGGAAAAGGCAGGAGCCAGTGATAGTGGCCCTGTCACAAAGGCAAAACGAGTGCTTGGAAGAAATGAAAAGAAGGCAAGGGAATAGGAGGCCAACGAGTGAGAAGAAAGTGAAGGACCTAGCAAGCTGCTTAGCCCTTGCAGAGGGAAGCCGAATACTGGTAGAAAGCAAGGCAGATGCCGCTCAAGCTAGTCTTGAAGTCCAACAACATGCCTTCCTCAACACAATCTTAGATATCACACTCTCTGAGGAGGAGGAGGCAGTTGAGGTGCTTAAAAGAAAACTGGAAATAGCCCGCAAGGCAATCAAATGAGGGATGTGCTCCTAGGCCCCAAGACACAAGTCTCAACCTGAGTGGGCAAGATCAACAAGAGAATCTATTGGGAGAAAGCTTGACACGAGAGGAGGTTGACACATTGGAACTCCAAGAAGAACAACCTCAAGAGGCAAGAGCTAGGTTATAGAGACAAGCTCAAGCTCAACCGCCAAAACCCACGGACTGCTTATTGTTTCAAGCATTCCAAGCTGAGCACTAATGACTACCTCTCACATAGCCAACGCGCTCTCTCTCTATGAGTGTAGTGAGCTTACCTCCATGCCTGATCGAGTTGCCTCCTCTCCCGAGCACTCCTATAGCTCCACGATCCAAGTGCAAGCTTCAAGCAAGCTCGATCCTCAAACTCCACGCTCCAAGCTCCATCACCATGAGCAAGACAAGAGAAGAGAAGAGAAGAGAAGAAGAGAGGAGAAGATGGAGAGCTTCTCCACCATGGTCCTTTACCCTCACACACTCACTCCCTCACACTCCCTCTCTCAAGCACAAGCTCAAGCAAACAAGCAAGAAGAAGAGGAGAGCTATTTTTTGCTACACACAAGAATGAGCTTCTCATTCACTTTTCAACTTTATATACAAAACACTAAATCCCTTTTGGGCGGTCATTCTCTTATCCCCTTTTTTACATGGCCGACCGTGGCCTAGGCCCCTTTTCCCATTGTCCTCCTATCTTCCTAGCTTCCTTCCTACCACCCATCTACCTTTACAATTTGCACGAGTGAGAGCCTAGCGCTCTTAAGATAAATCATGGTGCACCTTGCGCTCTTTTACAAAAGTATTGACTTGCACTTTTTCTTGTGTACCTTTCTCCTTGATTTAGGACTTTTTTGCACTTCTTGCGTTTCCATATTTTTCTTAGTGCACCTTCATCTTCCGTTTCACTTTTGCCTTGGCCTTGTCTTTCACTTTAGATTTTTCAGATTTTTCACCTTGTTCGTCTGAGGGTTAACATGGGTCAAGCCGTGAAGGAGCACAACAAGATGAGGAGTGGATCCCACCACCTCCCTCACCACAACTAGAGCCCCCTCAATAAAAATATGCTACAACGGAAAGGAAGGCAGAAGCGAAAAAGAAGAGTCCAAAATGTTAGATCAAGCACGCAAAAGAGCTCAAGCGCAACCACTTGTAGTTCCATAGTTGCCCATCCCACTAAGAAGGGACTACTTACCCATGAATTGGAATACAGAGCTATCACTGTGGAAGCAGTGGGAAAATCACCGCCAACCCTTCAATTTCACCTTTTGATACCCATTGGCCTTGAGCAAAGTACTATCCACCGAAGCGGTAACGAAAGTAATCACCATGGAAAGAAGGCTTGGTGACCAATGGCTCACTAAAAGAGAGAAAAATTCAATGGCTTGGGGGATAGAATCCCCAGATTATTGGGAAAACAAGGTTGAGAAGGTACCCCACACGATGAAAGGCTACGAATCCCAACCAAAGTGGAGAAGAAGAGTGTGGAACGGCAACGTGAATGTGTGGATGTCGTTTTGTGGCTCGCTACAAAATGACCCAACCTATCTACCATATCCTTGGAGGGTGAAAGTAGATTTTTACCGTAACATCCATGGCCGATACAACTTCCTGAAGATATACAACATCATTGCAACAAAACCGGAGGAAGCGCTCACCTTCTCAGAACAAGACCTATGGGACTCCATGGCCCATTTCCTAATGGAATTCTCCTCTTGCCCAAACCCTGCCTTTGTAACAACATGCAATTATATTAGATTACTTAGGAATCTCCTCAAGCAACCCCCCGCACTAGCAAATTACCATCTTCAACCGCTCTTTTTTTACATCAATGCAAGAATAGATGGGTGCACCATGACGTGGCTAATGCTGCATGTTGCTTTACTCCCATCTTTTTGCATGGCCCTCCTTGAGGACATGAATGACAGCAATTGTAGCCATCCATTTTTGTCCACCATCCCTCTCCATGTTAGAATAGGCCAAAAAGGATACATCCTAAGTAGGCACTTCCTTAGTAAATCATTAAAGCCCCCTACCTCCCCATCCCACACTCAAGAACCCAAAGAATAAATCCTCTATCTTGTACCACCCCACCAAAGTCAAGAAACTATTTTTTTCTCGAAAAAAAAACCCGCAAATTGCACATAGCTCCTAGTCATTGCACCTAGGGGTTCTCAAATTAGGTGTGTTCGATTGGCCAGCTCCATCCCTAGGGCTTCTCAAGTTAGGTGCGTTCAGGCCTCGATAAATCAGCTCCGTCCCTAGGGGTTCTCAAGTTAGGTGTGTTTGGGCCTCGGTCGGCTCCATTCCTAGTCATTACACATAGGGGTTCTCAAGTTAGGTGATTCCCCACTTCACGCTTAGGGCACTTCAAGGGCATGATACACCTAGGGAGGTAACACTCGCCTATGGGTAGACATGTCACCCTAAGCCCCATGCACTGCACCTTCCTTATGCACAAACTAGGTCCTCAAGTGTGAGACACCACCGCAAGCTTGCCCAAGGTTAGCCCAAGGTTAGACCTATCTCCCAGTTCCACAAGCATAGGCACCTCGCACTCCATGGTAAGGCAAGCGCACCCCCAGGTAGTGCACATTCTTTTCTTTCCAGGTATGAACACATGCCCCGACCACCAGCTCTAGAGACCCCATCATCCATGCAATGCACTCCCCATCTTATGCAACGTGCCACCATGCAAGCACAACAAAGCAAGGGGCGGGCATGACATCCCAGTCAAAAAGTGAATGAAGAAGCTAATTTAGACCAACGCAAGAGACAACAAGCACAGAGGGCCAGCAGAGGAATCCGTCCAACACGATATTCAATTTCAGTACCATAAATCCGTCCAGCAGGTCCATAAATCCCTCCAACACTAGGGCTCATTCCAAACTCAATGACCTTTTAGTTCCATAAATCCCTCCAGCAGATCCATAAATCCCTCCAACACCAGGGCTCATTCCAAACTCAAGGACCTTTTAGTTCCATAAATCCCTCCAGCAAATCCATAAATCCCTCCAACACCAGGGCTCATTCCAAATTCAAGAACCTTTCAGTTCCAGAAATCCCTCTAGCAGGTCCATAAATCCCTCCAACACTAGGGCTCATTCCAAACTCAAGGACCTTTCAGTTCCATAAATCCCTCCAGCAGGTCCATAAATCCCTCCAACACCAGGGCTCATTCCAAACTCAAGGACCTTTCCGTTCCAGAAATCCCTCCAACACACAATCCACTATAGCTCGTATACAAACTCAAAATTCCACTGGCCACTCTAGCAACACCACCTGACTCATCACCCAGTAGTGCCATGGTACTGGCACTCAACTAGGAGAGGAGCAATGTTGACTACAAAGCGAAGGAAGTGAAAAACGAGGCATCAATAGGAAAAGAGCAAGGCAAAAAAAAGGAAAGGCGCCCTACAAAAGAGTGGACCCATAAGGAATCTAAAAGCATGGGAACAACCACCAGAAGTACAAGACACAACCATAGAAGCTGCAAGAAGTCAAAAACAAGAAGGCACACCTTTAAAATATAAAGACATAGCCAAAACCTCCGTAAAAGAGTGCCAGGCTCCCTCCTGTGCAATTTGTAACCATGAATGGGCAAGAGGATCAAGCTAGGAAGAGAAGAGGACGAATGGAAAAAAGGGCTTAGGCCACGACCAGCCATGTACGAAAGGAGATAAGGGGATGACCACCCAAAAGGGATTTAGGGTTTTGTATATAAAGTTCAAAAAGTGAATGAGAGCTCATTCTTTGGTGTGTGGCAAAGTGGACTCTTCTTCTTCTCTTCTTCTCTTCTCTTACTTGCTTGTTTGTGAGTGCTTGAGGGATGGAGTGTGAGTGAGTGAGGGAGTGAGTGTGTGAAGAAGTGAGTGTGTGAGGGTGAGGGATCTTGGAGGTGAAGCCCTCCTCCATCTCCTCTCTTCTTCTTCTTTTCTCCTCTCTTATCTCGCAAGTGGCTATAGAGGATGGAGCTTGAGGGAAGAGGCTTGAGTATGTTTGAGCTTGCATCACGAATCGTGGAGCTAACAGAGTGCTTGAGAGAGGAAGTAACTCAATCGGGCATCAAGGTAAGCTCACTACACTCATAGAGAGGGATAGCGCTTCGGTTATGTGAGAGGTAGCCATTAGTACTCGCTTGAAATGCTTGAACAATAAGCGGTCCGTGGGTCTTGGTGATTGAGTGTGAGCTCGCCTCTACAAGGTCGATCCTTATGGGTTACGGCTAAAGCCTTTCGTTGCAAAGTGGACTAGGTGACAAAACCCATATTTTAAGGAGTACCAGGTGGCGTTACTTAGGAAAACTCTCTAAGGGACCACTAAATCATGCTATTGAGATTGTCTCTTAGAGCAGGCACATCATAGTGTATATACTCTTTTAGAAAATTGTGTATATGTGTATGTGTGTGTCTCTCTCCCCCCTTTTCCTAGAGAGAGAAAAATTTTAAAAAATTAGACATATGAAATAATATGATATTTATTGGTTGAACATATACTATTTAAAAAAAGTTGAATCTTTTTAAATTGAACATATAAGACGAGATAATAATGTTAACAGTTGAACATATTCATGCAATGTATACATACTCTAAAACCATACACAAATGCACATAGACTATAAAAACACACAAACAATACATGTACATATACACATGTACGTGTGCACATATATGTGCAAATGCATATGAACACGTAAGCATATATATATATATATATATAGCCTAACATTCCATCTCTTCATAAATGTATAGTGAGGGGAAAAAAATAGAGAGAATGAGAGCAAAGGAGAGAAAATGGATACACACTTGCAAACTATACTTACAAACATGCACACACAATGCATATATAGACACGCATATCCACACAAACATATACATGTAATGTATATAGATATATGCATACACATACACATGCATACACAACGTGCATATATATGATATTAAGAAAGATGAGAGACAAGAGGAAAAAAAAGAAAGCAGAGAAAATAAAAATGATGAGAGCAAGAGAGAGGACACACATTTATGAGACCCCCTAAATGCATGTGTGTGTGTGTGTGTGTGTGTGTGTGTGTGTGTGTGTGTGTGTGTGTGTGTGTGTGTGTGTGTGTGTGTGTGTGTGTGTGTGTGTGTGTGTGTGTGTGTGTGGCCGTGGACTTGTATGCTAGCATCCATGTGTGTCAGCATGAGCACTTCTGCATATGGTCATTGGATTATGGATTTCTGGGAGATTTGTGGGCAAAATACCTGGCTGTCCTTTCTCTATTGCTTTGATACTTGATTGGAAACAGGTTCTCTCTAAGGTCAAATGGGCTTCTGATAGTTGTTTGGGGACAAACTCCATGCGAAAAGAAAGCATTCATTGGAGTGCCATTTTTGACATTCCTCTTGCTTTACAGGAACCTGTTCAGGCATGCAATCTTATGAAACTAGGAATTAGGTACATACAAGATGTGGTGGATGATCAGGGATATACTTTATCCTTTCCTCGGGCCATGACCTCTTATGCATTGGGAATGCATCATAGGTTTATATGGAAGAAAATTGCTGATTTACTACATCCCTTTCTACCAATTCCACTTATGGTTGATACAAAGAGGCTTATGGATTGGCAATTACAGCCATCTGCTACATGCATTCGTCCTGTCTCTCTTTCTGCCTTAACTTCCATCAAAGTATACAAGCTTCTTCAGCCTGCCCCATGGATTCAGCAACATGCTAATTCTCTGTGGCAACTTAACGAAGTCTCTTGCATGGTGGCGGAAGAATCTTAGGATGCTCTAGAAGTGTAAAATGCCACTGAAACAAAGGCTTTTTCTTTGGAGATGTTTGACAGGCACACTGTCAGTGGGGGTCACACTTGCTAAACGTCACATTGCATCATCCACATGTCTGAGATGTTTGACTCCCTCAGAGACTGTCCCTCATTTATTTTGGCATTGTCCTTGTTCCAGGATCCTCCTCAGGAGAATTTCAGATTCGCTTCGGCTTCGTTTCCCGAGTCATAGCTTTGGGAAACATGTCTGGCTCTTTGGCCGATTTATGTGTTCTTTGTCTCAATACTCACTCTTTCTTTTTTGCGTGAGATATTGGGCTCTTTGGACAATCTGAAGTGATCATAATTTGGCATACTTGGGTCACCAGCAATATGAATCCTTCCGAGCCTCACTGCGGCAATCTCTATATGATGCCAGCTATGAGGGTGACATGGACGCTTCCTGCATAGAGCTTTTCTTTTTATGTTTCTGATAGTTTGGGATAGCCCCCTTTTTCGGGGTTCCCCAGCTTGTAAATTTGTGAGCACATAAATATACTGCACTGGATATTACCAAAAATGTGTGTGTGTGTGTGTGTGTGAATAATATGTACATCTATACACTTTTTTTCTTGTTTTTTCCTATGCTCACACATGTGTGTGTGTGTGTGTGTGTGATATACGCATATGCACATATTTTTTCTTATTTTTTCTATGCTCTGCATGTGTGTGTGTGTGTGTGTGTGTGCGTGTGTGTGAAATTTATTGTCACATGGAAATCTCTCATTACTCCCCAAAACCTTCTACATACATATATACACACATGCGCACATGCGTGCGTGTGTGCGTGCGTGTGTGTGTGTGTGTGTGTGTGTGTGTGTGAAATTTATTGTCACATGGAAATCTCTCATTACTCCCCAAAACCTTCTCTTTTTCTAGATTCTTTTTGTTTTCCACTTTCCCTCCTCCTCAATAAGAAATACTCTCTCTCTCTCTCTCTCTCTCTCTCTCTCTCTCTCTCTCTCTCTCTCTCTCTCTCTCTCTCTCTCTCTCTCTCTCTCTCTCTCTCTCTCTCTCTCTCTCTCTCTCTCTCTCTCTCTCTCTCATACTGTAATGATATTATAATTAAATATCATCACATAAATTATACTTGACCTATAATTAATATATTCCAAGATACCATACTATTATTATAGTTGAATATTATTACATAAATTATACTCGACCTATAATTAATACTTATATTTATAAGTAAAACGTTACTTATATTATATATTAATAACTGATTATTGTATATAATTATCATTAATTTATTATTTAATTATGTATAATTATGTATAGTATTATATTTAATATAATAATAATATAAATATATGATAATTAAATAGTGTCAATATTGATTATAAGTATTAATATATTAATATAATTGATTATATATTAATAATTAACTATTAATTTATTAATTAATTAGTAATAAAAGATTTGTAATGTATAATGATGTATATATATTATGCATTATGTATATGTGTTTATATATAGCTATAATCTATAATATTAGTGTATTTTGATTTTAAATTATTATTATGTAAACTTATCCTTCATGTATTATTTATGTTAATGATATTTGTAATATATGTATTATAATTATCAATACTTTAATGCACTAGATTACATGTATAATAATTAATATCTATAATGATATAATAATGTAATTGATTAGGTATTAATCATTTAAATATAAAAGATGTATAACTATAGAAGAAGAAGAAGAAGAAATTTTGAATATAGTTTATGGGTTGTTAAATTTATGTAATGTTGTAGACTCGATGTATCATGATAGTTCAATGTGAATAGAAATCACCATATATCAGTGAGGAGTATCACATCCCACATATTTTATTTTTGTGCATTCAATATTGTATCATTCTAAATTGCAAAATCTTTAAAAATTTTGGATTATGTTCCTTATATCAACTTCTCATGAACGCTCTTGCCACATGAAATGTGGTTTCAAACCCTAATGTGAATCATTGGGAGAACAATAGCACAAAGTGCCAAGAGAAACTAAGCACATAGTGCCTTTTGTGTGTGTGTGTGTGTGTGTGTGTGTGTGTGTAGAGAGAGAGAGAGAGAGAGAGAGAGAGAGAGAGAGAGAGAGAGAGAGAGAGAGAGAGAGAGAGAGAGAGAGAGAGAGAGAGAGAGAGAGGAATAAGAAGAGGAAACTTGCCAACTAGGTTGTAGCTCAAGTGGTTTGAGTGTGTGCATTGTATATGGGTGTGTGAGTTCAAACCTTGGGTACATCTCTAAGGCATTTTTCAAATTTCAAGCCATTCTCAAAAAAAAAGGGGGGGACTAGAGAGAAATAGTGAATTTGGAGAGAGAGAGAGAGAGAGAGAGAGAGAGAGAGAGAGAGAGAGAGAGAGAGAGAGAGAGAGAGAGGGACAAACAAACACAAACAGGGAGGAAGGAGAAAAAGATTGAGATAAAAAATAAGGGGAGAAAAGAGAGAATTTGGGTAAATGAGGGGATTCAAGGCAACTTTCAATACAAACATATTATTCTGGCAGCAAAAAGTGGTAGGACCTTGGAAAGCAAAAATTGGATGTTGTAGATCTAATACATAGTTCATGGTCGGAGGCCTTGTATGCCTAGAAACACACACACATACACATCCCTTAAGATGCCTCAAAGTTGCACAAGACAAAACAGCATAACTCAAGATTTTAAATACAATCCACCTTGGGGTGCCATTGGCACGACTTAAAATGAACTACCAAGGTTACAAGAGTCAACAGATAAGGTAAGAACCCTAAGTCAGTGCTCACACACACACACACATATAGAGAGAGAGAGAGGTGTTGCTTCATAAATAACATAAAACTATTATGAAGTGGCCTAGCATTCTTTGTGCTTGAAATGCTAGTTGGTCCTATGCAATGTGTGGAAGCCCTATAGACTTGCAACCATACTTGCTACTCTCAAGAAATGGATAACTAGCTTTGCTAATGATTTAATCCATTTTCTCTCCCTTTCACTAAACTCTTTCTAATGATTGACTTAAGCTTCTCAAGCTACAAAATGATGTATTCTTGAGTAAACATTCACATGCCCTCCATAGCTTTGTTTAAAAGAAGCTTCCATGTATTGTTATCACCAAAAAAATTATGTCTAAGGTCACTACAAAAGATAGTGTTCCCATTCGCCAATGTAAATTGTACGCTAGGGACATTAATGACTTTAAAGCTATTCATGACTAGCTCCAAGGAGAATTGAAGGCTAAAGTCTTATAAGAAGAAAGGTTACATTGTCAACATCAGAATCATAACCATCTTAGTGATTGAACTTTGTGATTAGATTGAATAGATTCTTCTAGTAGATAAGTACACCCCTCATTTTGTAATGGCTCTTTTATTTGCCCATGCTATAATTAAGTACAAATAAAGTGAAACCCCTACAACATGAAAGAATATACCCCAACTTTGTGACTCTTTTTGCACAATAAGTCAAATTCTACACCTATAAGATCATTCTCAAATAAGCATAAGTTAGCTCAACAATTAAGGTTTTACATAAGAATAATTTTACTTTTTAGAATTAACTAAAGCCCCCAAATATAATCAACAACATGCTAGTTGAAAGACATGGAAAAAATCTTGAGAATCAATTATGAACATCAAAGAAAAAGAGTGTAAATCAACATGAGCACAAGTAAATATTCGTAAGCACTTAACAAGAATGTGGATGTATAGCACTGATCCCAATAAATCAACTAGGGCTAAGTGATGACTTACAACAAAGTAGACTATTTTGGTAGAAATACATCCTAGGGATATGTATTTTTATAAATGGAAGAATGAAGTAATTTTGGGTGTTTTAAAAAAATAATCAAAATGTGGTGTTTATCTTGTTCCTGAAATGTTTTGAGGGCTATATATTGACCTTTAGAATTTGATTTGCAAAAAGTGGAACATCATTGAGACTTGCACATTGAGGAGTAGTTTATTGGTCCTATATCAAGATAGCAATTGCCTTGAGGTACACTTGAAGTTACTTTTAGGGAAACATGATTTTTTTGCATGATCACACTAGCAATTAATGTAGAAGATTGGTGTTGGTCATCCAATCTAACCAAACAAATAGTATATATCTATAATTACATAAACATGTATATGTATGCATATATAATTTTGTCTAGGTGCTCAAAGCTAAAGGTGGACCCTACAAAAGGCAAGGTGGCAACTTTGTGCAAGAACGAAAAAAAGAGAGATAGAAGTAGATTAATGATTATCTTACTACTATATTATTTTCACTAACCTCCAAAGGACTCCCGAACCTACCCCTTTTTCCAAACCTCCCTTTTTCAATCAAAATCCCCTTCCCTCCCCTCTTTCTCAAGTGTAATATCTCATTTTCTCTTCCCCCTCCCTTTTTTCATTAAAGCTTCTCCCCCCCCTCCCTCACTTCCCTTTTTCAAATTAAAACCCCCTGCCCTTTTCTCACTTATAATCTCTCTTGTTCTTTTCCCCCTCCCCTTTTGAATTAAATTCCTCCCCCCCCCCTCTCTCTCTGATTAAACTTTTGAATTATATTATTTTTGTTGTAGGTTCGGAAAGCCCCGAACCTCCAAAGGGCTTCCTGAACCTACCCCCTTTTCCAAACCTGCCCCCCCCCCCCCCCCCCCCCCTCTTTTTTCATTAAAGCCTCCTTCCCCCTCCCCCCCTCCCTCACCTCCCTTTTTTAAAATAAAACCCCCTCCCCTCTCTCTCACTTATAATCTCTCTCCTTCTTTTCCCCCTCTCCTTTTTAATTAAATTCCTCCCCCCTCTCTCTCATGTGTAGGCCCTATAGGTTTTCACACACACACACACACACACTCTCTCTCTCTGATTAAACTTTTTAATTTGAACTTTTTTAAATTAAACATTTTTAAAATATTTTTTTAAGTTTTTCGAACATAGCTTTTCACACACTTTGAGAGAGAGAGAGAGAGAGAGAGAGAGAGAGAGAAGAAGAAGAAAATGGATAAAGAAAAAGACGTAGAAATGAGGGGAAAAGAGGAAAGAGAATAGTTTTTTTTAAAATTAAACATGTTTCTTCTCCCCCTTCCCCCTCTCTCTCATGTGTAGGGCCTACGTTCTCTCTCTCTCTCTCTCTCTCTCTCTGTGAGCTCTCAGTTAGATTAAACTTTTTAATGTAATCTTTCTTTTTAATTAAAATAGAGAGAGAGAGGAAAAGAAAAAGGGAAAGAAAGGAGAGAGGGGGAGAAGAAAAGGGGGGGAGAGACAGAGAGAAGAAAAGGTGAGAGAAAATAAAAAGAAGAAAAGAGAAAATTTAAACACAGAGAGAGAATTATAGAGAGAGAAAATATAAAATTTAAAAGAAAGAGAAAAGAACAAATTTAAAGAGAAGAAGAAAAAAAGAAAAAAAGAGGAGAGAGAGAGAGAGAGAGAAAGAAAGGGAGAGAATAAGAATAAGAATAAGAAAGAAAAAAAGAGGAAGAGAGATGGGAAAAAAGAGAAAAAAGAAAAGTCTTTTTTGAATTTAAATATTTTTTGAGATAGAGAGGAAGGGAGAGAGAAGAAGAATAAGAAG